>NC_136813.1:184975544-185264746 GCF_951394365.1 Tetrao urogallus
ACAATCACTGACAAAACAGTGCAAGAGCTACTCTATGCAGTACTAAGCAAAAGTCAGCAAAATAAAGGTTTAAAAAAATGAGGAAAAGAGAGGGAAAATGATTTATTTTGTGAGAAAACAAAACTTAGGTTGTATATGAAACACAGTTGCTATGTCAGGTCAAACCTGAGAAGTGGTATTTATGAATATGTAACACTGTTTTAAATCCTAGCTGGGAGAAATCTACTGTGGTGTCAGACTGTACCAACTAGTAGGACACTAAAAGACAAAGCTCATCTCAGATTAAAAGCACTGGCTGAACTATGAAGTAGGCAGAATGGGCTTATTGGTATTTATGTAAGACCCTGGGGGAAAGGATGCTGTGTGTGTGGGAGAAAAGCATAGATTCAGTTGTGATCTATCAATCAGCACGTCAGCACCAGAAGCAGGAGCAGGTCCTACCAGATCTGTTCCCTGAGCCACAGAAACAAGGGAGTGTGCCTCATGGCTAAACACCAATAAAGATTAAATGAGGGAAAAGAGAAATATTGTTTTAAGATAATTTACCTCAGGATGGCTTCCAACTTCAATATAAGTGCACACGGGATGAAAAGCCCCTGTTCCACAGGCATACAAGTGTGTTTGGTTATAAGTCTTAAGCACCTTGATGAAATTAGCACATTCTCTCTGCAAAGAAAATGAAAAAAAAACATTTATGCACAAAGTTAATTCAGTGATTATGACTAATAGGAGTGCTTCTGGGTTGTAGATATGCGTCGGAATTAGCAGATTTTAAACGTGTGATTATTTCAAGCTGTTTATAAGCATGTTTAGAATGAAGTATTTAATAAATAGCCTGATCGAGGATCTCATTTAAATATCTTTGGTTGTCATTTAATAAAGTATCCAGCCCTGAAGAAAAAATTACACAACAAATTTTCCTCATTTTTGTTTCAGACACTTTTCATCTCTGTAATTTATGGCACTGCCATGTTTGTAAGACAAAGCCCATTTATAGAAAAGTGTCAGAATGAAATAATGAAGAAAAATGGACCAACTGTTTGTATTCAATTAAGTAACAGTTAGAAAAAAAAAGATGGGCCAGATGGAAAGAGTTGATGAAAAACAAATCATTAATATAACATTTCTAACAACAATACAAATGCTGCCTCATTTCCATTGTCTATGCTTAGGAAACAGTTCTGAAAGGATGAATACATGCGTTTAGCTTTACTGAAACTGTTTATGACTCCTGGAATGTAATCTATGCAAGACTTGGACTTTACATTTTCTACCTGACCAAATTATCCATCATGAGTTATTTTAGTTCTCAACACCCATAAAAAGTACTAACAGTCCCTAGCACAAACATAATCTGTTATCTGTTAGCAAAAATCTCATGCCTAATGGTATTAAAATGGAAATATCTAACTTAATAGTCAAGATGTCGATTTTTTTTTCTGTTTATTTAATCTTTTCATTTCAATGAGGTCTAACAATGAAAATAAACATCAATGCCTGTGAATTATAAATAATGAATTTCAAATAGGAGAAAAGAAAAATGAAATAAAACAGCAATGTCCAGTAAAGCTTATGTTAAAAAAAAAAGAAAAAAAAAAAGAAGTTTTCTATGTATATATTTTCTATTTGTCTGAAGCCTGCATCAGCATTTGGGTTCAGCCCCAAAATGGCCTGCTCATCCATCTCTATTGCTATATGCTGTTTCCTACTTCTGCTAACAGTACTCAGCATTCAGTGCAGTGGTGATAACCACCTCTGCAGAGATCTCATTGACTGGCATCCTCCCCCTCTGTAACTTGCTTGCTAATTTAACTAGGTAATCTCAAACAGAAAATGATGCCTGCCATGAAGATGCATGTGCAATTTGAAGCATGCCTTAGGCTACTACTTGGGAAGCAACAAACTTAGATAAAATACTGATTCTCTGCTTCTCATAATGCATTGCACTAAAATGACATCGCTCTTCAAATGTTACTCTTTCTCTGCATTACAGATAATGGAGATGTATTAAAAAGAGTACCCCAGAGAAATGTATACAAAATCACACTAAGTCTTTGGTCTACTGCTGACAGTTTAAGTTATCTTTCCAAGTGAGATGGAAGAGAAAACATAAAGATAGTTAAGGTAATCCAACAGGAAATTGGAAGAGATAGAGATGGATGTTACCAGAGGTCTCTCCTAATTCTTCCCATTCTGACCTTCCTTAATGAAAACACACACAAACTCTAGTGCATGCATATTCTTCCTCCCACATATATATAAACACAAAAATACATTTATCTTATAGATCCACAAACTGCCTTGTACTGTCACGATGGTAGAATATTGAGCAAATTCTTGACATAAATCATTTAAATTATGTTGTATTTCTGTATTATTCTTAATGTTATTTTCCTTTGTTTTTTTCAATAAAAAATTTCCTTTGTTCTGTTCAACAAAAGAAATATGGAGAAACTGTGTAAATGTATTAATAATTCAGTGCCTGCAAGAGTAAAAATGAGCAACTACTGTAAATTCACAAAACATTACAATAAACAAAATTGAAGCAGATCTTTACTTAAGCTCTGATATTACATGTTTCAGCTGAAGCATCCAACATTGACGCCACTTAATTTAAAACTGACCAACGATTTGTGCATTATTAAAGAATCCAGAATTTTCTTCCTTTCGATTTGGATCTGGACAAATTTAACTACATTACTGTTTCAGTAGCATTCTGCCTTGGTTTTCCTGATTTCATGTACCATGATTTTAGAAATATTTTTATGGTTTACTATGTTTTACATAAGTTTTTAAGAATTGCCTGCCTGGAGAAAATGAAATATCAGGTACCAATGGTCATACATCTTTACAAAAAGCTAGATCTACATCCAGTGTAGATTTAAACAGGTTTCAATGGAGCTATTCTGATTTACAGCAACATGGTATCTATTACATTATATACAATCATTAAACACTGTTCAGCTGCCTATGACATAAAGCAAAAGATTTTAGATAGCTACTATTTTAAAGGTGAGATGAAAAAACCTCCATGGTTTATCCAGAGCTTATCTTCAGAGCTTTATTGAATTACTCCAGATTAGCCTATGGGAGAAAGACTGAGGGGGAAAAAAAAAAAAAAAGGAAGAAAGGAGGGAAAGGAAGGAGAAGGGGAAGGGGAAGGGGAAGGGGAAAGGGAAGGGGAAGGAGGAAGGGAAGAAGGGAGGGAGGGAGGGAGGGAGGAAGGGAGGAAGGGAGGAAGGGAGGAAGGGAGGAAGGAAGGAAGGAAGGAAGGAAGGAAGGAAGGAAGGAAGGAAGGAAGGAAGGAAGGAAGGAAGGAAGGAAGGAAGGAAGGAAGGAAGGAAGGAAGGAAGGAAGGAAGGAAGGAAGGAAGGAAGGAAGGAAGGAAGGAAGGAAGGAAGGAAGGAAGGAAGGAAGGAAGGAAGAATTTAACTTTATGATAAGTATACTTTTGCTTCAGCTGTTCAGGATTGTAGTGGAACTGTGTTATTATTGGTAGAGTTAATCTCTACCGATATAAATATATTATATTTATATAAAAATTGCTTATATTATAAGAAATTTGGCTTATTCATCCCTGCTTTCAAGGTCTCTTTATTTCATTATTTAACACATTATTTTACAGTAGATGTATGAGAAAGACACAATCTAGTTAAACAGGGGGGAAGGTAAATACTTAGAACAATAAACCTTTGACAATAAACAAATAAATTTATTTAACATTTAAAGTTCCCAGTCCTGCTCATACTGCTCATATAGCTTCCCTGTGTTTTATAGCTGCATAAAGGAACCATTAAGGTCTATTCAGTAAATTTTCATACACCTCCCTAACAGATTAGATTTCTTTATATGTTTTACATGATTGTAAAAAAATAAATAAAGAGGGGTATTAAACCACAATAAATGACATCAAAGTAAAGTTATAGTTCTGATTTAAGCCCTTGTCAACTCAGGAAACTCAAAGTGAAGTTTCCTCCCTCCCTGAGAGACAGTGCTATTCTTGCTGGAACAATAGCAACAGCCTCATTGATTTCAATTGCAGCATAATTGGAGTTCTTCCTTTGTCTAACTGTGCTTAAGTACAACTGCATAAATATACTATGATGTGTGGAAATGTCATTGTACCTGTGAGTTTGTGAGTGATACCCAGAGTTGAGCAAGAATCTGCTCTGCGATGGTGAATATTTAATTTTCCCCGTTTATGTGACTCTGGGAAGAAAAAAATAAAAATAAATCTGTACTGTAACAATTTTAACTGGTCTAAATGATTATTTAAACTCCAAATCTCAGCATGCACATATGCTGAAGAAAACAGTACTATCAGGGAAAATGTGTGTGCCTCGAGAAGATTTGGACCTACCACTACATGAGATTTGGGTGACTTGACTAAAGTGGCCAGGATCTGTTTCCTCATTCTTTCCCTGGTTGCATTGGTATTCAGTTGTGAAACCTGGCACACAGCTCTGCTGGTCCCAACACTGGTGGCTACATCAGTTCAACTATAAAGCAACAACCAATCCACTTGGCCGGAGGCCCAGAATTACGTGGTTGCCTCTAACTGGGCTTGTCCCACTTGGCAGCTACATCTCCTGCAGCTGGGCACTGTACTGTTGGCGTGAAGGTCCAAGCCAGCATTTCACTACATGATCTCAGAACACACGGTACTGAAAAGGAAGCAAAGCCTACAAAAGGAATGTAGCATCCTGGCATCTAGCAGATAGGAGAAAATATCCACTGGAGGTACAGAAAGTACCTCAGTACTCAGCCCAGGTGAAGCCTCACGTCAAGTACCCCGTTCAGTTTTGGGCACCTCAGAATAGAAATGTCATTGATGGTGCTGAAGCAGGTCCAAAAAAGGGCAACAAGTCTTGTGAAGGGCTTGGAGAATATGCCTTATGAGGAAAGTCTGAAGGAACTGGGGCTGTTCAGCCTGGGGAAAGGGAAGCTGAGGGCAGACCGTATTGCTCTCTTCTAATATCTGAAAGGTGCTTACAGTGAGAGTGGGGTTGGTCTCTTCTCACTGGTGACAGGTGACAGGATGAGGGCAAATGGTCACAAGGTGCACCAGTTTAAGTTTAGGTCGATATCAGGAAAATCTTTTCAGAAAGGGTTGTTAAGCATTGGAATAGGCTCCCCAGGGAGGTGGTTGAATCACTATCTCTGAATGTGCTTACAAACCATTTGGATGTGGTGCTCAGGGACATGATTTAGCGGAGGGTTGTAAGAGTTAGGGTACTATGGTTAGACTGTGGTTGGACTCAATGATCTTGAAGGTCTTTTCCAACCTGAGCAATTCCATGATTCTATTATTCTGTTCTATGAAAGAGCCAGAAGCTGTAATAGTCAAATTATCAGGGAAGTTAACCACTGTCCGCATCTCTTTTCACTCTCCAAGTACCTCTGAATCCACTTTTGCTTTTCCCAGGAAGAGAATGTTGTTTAAATGTTCCATATTCTGGACATATTCATAACTTTTGAATGTTTTTCTTTAAGTAAAACAGTTTTAGAAAGAAAATTAGACTTTCAAAGTGGAGATCATGGGTGGAGTGAATGTTGAAAATATTTTTAGCTTAATACAAATGAAAATGAATGAAAAGTTTGCAGATTTCTCTGTAGACAGGAAAATATAACTTGGATAGTTAATGAAAATACATTTTTAAAAAGATGAACATTGGAATCACCATAGTGAATCATTATAAATTTTTCCACCTGATAGTCTTATTCCTTATAATGGGCAATTTCATATTAGGAAATTCTTCTTTCTGTATATAGCTAAATACAAGTTTTTGTCTTAAAGATCGAATGTATTTATACACGTATACAGCAGAAAGCATAAGTGTTTTCATATGGTACAGAATAATTGAGGTAGACATTCAAAGAGAAAATTAGGTATATCGTGGGAGTTACAGCAGTCCTGAAAACTCCCGTTCATTTGTCTTGCCTATGCTACATGCAACACTGACAGTTTATTAAAATAAAAATTAGAAGTAGCTAAAATCTTTTCCATCATGTTAGGATATTGCAGCAAAACAAGTTTTATTGCAAATCCTTCTGTACTAAAATCCTATTTGTAGTACAAGTTGAGAAACTGTCACAAATTCCGAGTGTGAATTAAAGTCAGTGAGGTTCAGTGTGTCTGATCAGAGATCTTAAGTCTAAATTCCAATACCAAATATTATATATTATACACAAGGACAGAGGGCCTGTCTTTAAGAGAAGATAAAGTGTTAATTAAGCTTTCCACCAAGACACCCACCATATGAAGATCAATATGTCTGACACTAACCAAACATACACATTTAATTTTTAAGAGATTTTCAATATTTTTGTATCAAATTAATAGAAGGGACTATGAAGAGAGAGATTAGCCTGAAAAAATAAATTACAAAGAAAATGTCTGCAACCAAAGCATGGAAGTCAAAAGCAGAAAGACTGAAAAACAAACACCACAGATATGTAACACTGATTAGGCTGTGTTTTGCCGACTTTTCCCGGACACTTATAAAAATAAAGCCTATCCATCTGTCAAAACATCTGCTCTACATATGAAAATTAAAACTGAATTTAGGTGGGTTTTATGAGTTTCCAGTAATTATCTCTTCCTCAAAAGCCAGGAACTTACATCCTTCTGTCTAGATTACTGATGCAGCAAAGAATTTTCAATGACATCTTTTTAGGTGGAAGTTTAACGGGTAAATCCATGTAACCAACAAACATCTAGACTTTTTTTCCTAATTTTAAAGATTTTCCCTTTTTGCTTTCAAGAAAGATATCATTTATGATTATACTGCTTCACAGATATTTCTGCAAAAATGAATGACAAGATTATATGGACACTATGTAGAAGACAAAATAATCCACTATCCTCAACAGTTTTCTGCTGATTTAATCCAGATAAGGATCAGACCCTGTAAAACATTCTTCCTTTATTTCAACCTTCCTGCATAGCCAAGTGATTAAAATATCAGAAGGTTTTGTCTAAATTGGATGGACAGGGGGATTTAAAGCTATCATCTAACAGCTGGACAAACAAAACAAATATGTGTTTTGTCTCTCAAATCAAAGTGGATGGACAGTTTCCATATTAAGTCCTATGTATGAGTTTAATTAATATGTTTACTTTTTTTTTTCTTCTTCTGTCTAATTAGTTGAATTCTCAAGTGGCAAGGTCAGGGGTATACGTGGAGAGTAAGTAATCCCTCATATTACTGCTGTCATTCAAATTTATCACACTGTTGAAAGATGTTCCCAAGTTATCAGGGAGCTTTTTTGCTCCTCTCTTTTCCTAGAGGGCTACTACGAGCCGCAATCAGTTCAGTTTGTATTGGCACAGCATTTTCTTCAGTATGCAACACCACTGTTTCAGGAAAAATATTTCTGGAGTGACAGAGCAATAAATGTGTATTTGTAACTTGTACACAGAGCATTAGGATCAACTAGATTCTGCAAACACTTCAGCACATTAGCATGGGCAAGGAGGCCCTCTTTGGAGTGAACTCTACAGTGAATATGCTTTCATAGCTATTGCTGCTTGTGCGCAAGTTTTTTTAAATGCAGTAAAATAATTTAAGATTTTTTACTCCTTCCCTCTCTGAATTACAGTAGCACTTAAAAACATTGATCAAAGAGCACAGTCTGCTTAAACAGGCCTAAAGTAGGCAGGGAACAAAGCAAATGATTCCAGTCCTGTTAAAATGAGATTATCTTTTTTAAATTTCATTTTATTGGAGTAACCTAATTGGTAACACTGCTGCAAAGACATTATTCTAAGTGCTGCATTGGCAGCAATGGGAATGTTTCCCAGTAATATAAAATTTTCACAGAGTCTGACAGGTGGGTAAATTATGCCTGGCAGCTGTATTCCAGGAGATAACCTTCCAACTGAACCTGACTAAGCAGGTGTATGATTTTAGAGCGGGGGAGGCCAGCATTGCATACAGCATGAAAACGTTTGCAAGCAGTGGCTTACTGCAGTGTACCTCTTGGAGCTTGGATCAATAACTTCATTTCTATTCCTGTTCTCTCATTACTGCATCTTGCAGTCAGAGCTTCAATGTTTTATGGTCCTAACCTCTGAAAGTCAGTTTGCATTGCTGAGTGAAGTTAGTTGAGCAGCTTAATTACTGGGGTCTGTGTTGCAGAATTTCTATTAACTTAGTTGTTAGGGATTACATCTCCATTAGTCAATGTTCATCAAATAAACAGATAAATAACAATAACAATAACAATAATAATAATAATAATAATAAATAAAACACATTATCCAATAGAAACCTTGAATACTTTTAGGCAAACAAAATATCTAGTCATTTCTATAAATCTATGGTGGGATTTTTTGTTTTGTTTTGTTTTGTTTTTTAATCGAATTCTAGTCCTACTTTAAAAGCATTCACTAACTTTGAGCTTTGAAAAAGGTGGCAGATCCTGATATCCAGTGGCCCTTGTGAAGTGCTCAAAACCTCCCAAGATGTCAGAAATTACACTACTCTTAGACTTGGTCACCACAGCCAACATTCCAGATAAGTACTTGAATAATTCCATAACTAGATTTTCCTCCACTCTTGAGATGTGCCCTGAGAAAATTCTGACTGAGTGTGCTGATGAGGATTGATAAGACATTCTTGGTTGCTTAGTACAGCTTACTGTACTTCCACAGTTATCTTCCCAATTAAGTTATGCCTGTTATCTGTCTGATTTTTTTCATATGATAACAGTTCATGAGAATATTTAAAATGTATGATTTACTCAAGTTGCAGAATGTCTGCTTGAATTTAAACCACTGAAACATCAAGACAAGAAACAAGAAGCCAACTAACAAAGCATGTGATTAAAAGAAAAAACTACTGAAAAAGTCAGATATATCCTGATTCCTTCAAGCCACAAAGCTGCATGCCATATTAGCAAATAGTTTTATCATCAAAACACTTGCACAGCAGATGGAAAGCTCCTTTGCTTGCTGCTTTGTGTTAGTAAGGGTGAAACAAAAAATGCTTCTCTGCCTGCCTGCCTTCCTGTAAATCTGTTGGTCAATACCAGCACTTTGACTCCAAGAACAAAGCACATCAGTGAAATCAGTGGATCTTTGTTGTTAGCAACAATCATCTTGCACAGCCTGAGGTCTTAAGAAGCAAAGTTTCTACAGATTTGTTCTGCATTTGGTATGTCTAAATTTGGAGATGTACTTCATCCATAAATCTTCATTGAGTAGATGCAGATAAGAACTGTTCTGAACTTGTGGACAGCTAAAAGGAGGCCAAGAAAAGGCTGCAACACAAAATACCCATTTTAAGGATCAGTCCATATTTTTGTACATCTGGTTAATGTGTAGTTAACAAGATAAACGAAAGCCTTTTGTGAATCCAGTACAGCAAATTGATTTTCAGGATTTTGCAGTGACAATTGCAAAATTGATTGTTGTACACTGAACTTTTCCAGGAGCTTTATTAAGAAACGTCATTTATTTTGAATTGTTATGTTCTTCAGTAGCATTTATTTCCTACAGAACAGAATTAATTTACGTAAGGAACAGAAAAACATTTCAGGAATAACTCAAAACATTACATACAAGTGGCAGATGATTCTTTTCTGACTATAACTGTAAAACAATGTTTTTGCTCTACAGACTAAAGATGTTCCACATTTGGGACGTGGCTTTATTAGCAAAGCAATGAACTATGCCATTTGGTTTCAACTCAAGTAGTATCACCGAGCCCAGCAACAATTTAAGTTGCAACCACAGTCTAGATCTAAGGAGTCTCTCCCATTTATCTTTTCTATCTGGGTGGGGTGATCACCTGTCTCCTGGAGAAATCAGATTACATTCCACCTTTCCGAAAGGGATCAACACCTGCTAATTGGGTGGAGTATTTCAGACAAACAGGTTGCCAAGCCTATTATATGCACATAAGCCACTTGGACTCCATATCAGTCAGCTTGCCTTTATTCAGCATTAGGCATATCTTGTAATGGCTGCTATTCACAGACACCTAAGATAAATATACTCAAAACTTCTGTGTTGAAAGTAAATGTAAATGTGTGAAGTGCTGAAAGAAAGCAAAAGACTTGGCATCCTTGTGACTGTTGCTTAGCAATATGTAGGCCAGTAAATAAATATACTCTGTAAGACAGACTCTGAAGTTATATGTTCCTTACTGTGGGATCCCTTACATTTGGATTTGGAAATTAAACTATTCTGAATTCCCAGTCAGTAAAAATTTGGTGCCAAATGGATTGTTAATTTTTTTATTTTTGGTTGGGCGCAATTCATGATATATGTATAGTAACCTAAAGATTTGGAATATGTAGATCAGCAAGGGAAAATAAACAGATGAGCTGTGTCAACACAGATCACTTTTAACAGACAGAAGAAGAAAAAGAAAAAAAAAAAAAGGAAGGGGAGACATTTCTTTCTTTATTTAGTATTCTTAGTTTTTTTGTTCTGCCATCTTCAGAATCCAAAATTCTCTCTACAATAATAAGGCTTATTCAAAGAATATTTGTTGACATGAAGATGTGGATGTGAATAAAATATTAGCTTTGACATATAATTATGTATCATCTCCAAGGTTATTTTAAGAACATTAACTAGTATTTAGCTCTTTTAGTTATTCCAAAAGAAGGCAGATAATATTAGATTTGTATCAAGAAAGGATGAATTTAGTTAAACTATTGGGTGATAGATGCATGTAACAGAACCAAAGTAAGAAATTTTTTTGTACACTAATTTAATAGGGAAATAGTGCACATTCAGTAAGGAACTGTGATCTTTGAGCTATCCTTCAATTTTGCTTTACACTTCCTTTCATTAAAGCAACAGCAACCTAAACATTTGTCCGTTAGCCAAGGAAGAACCTGAGACAAATTCAGGGGAAAAAGAGAGAGAGAGAGAGAGAGAGAGGGAAAGAGATGTGAATGGCACCGAGGAAAATGCTCTCTCTGACTATATGAGTTTCACCCTGAAGCTCTCTGAAAGAAAACCAGTACTGAACACATCTATGACTTCCAATAGTTATCAAGTTAATGTTTTTTCTCTGGAAAGAATTGTAAAAAGGACAAATTTACTCTGACCATACTGGGATGCAATAAATCACAGCAAGGAATTACCCAAAGTCATTTTTAAACAGCAGTAGTTTTGTCAAGGCCAAACTAGAATTCATGAGGAAAAAACACTGCTCAGAAACTAAAGCCTATAATTTGGGAACAAATTTTCCTTCATTTCTCCTTTAATTTACCCTTCTCTACTTCTGTGAATTCATACTTCAAAGACAAAAAAGCAACTTCTTCAGGATAGCATTAAATCTAATGAATATAAAATCTCCTTCCTTCCTTCTAAAGTCACACCCACAAACAAAAAAAAAAAATCCAGATATTGGAAAATTAGTTTTCTCTTTGATCTCTATCAATTTGATCCCTACAGGAAAAGATATAAATGCTTTGCGTGATACATAAATAGGTAAACTATGAACAATTGACAACTTAGTCCTTCCAACTATATCCTATCCAACTATACCAAGCTATTACTTTACAATAACTGACTGTACTAAAAACATATATGCAAAAGCCTAAGTGAACACAAACTGTAGGCTCAACTCCTGAATAGATTCTGAGCCATAAATGAGATATTATGCCAGCAAGTGTTCAAGAACTGGAGCTGGTGCAGATAGAATTTGTTTGAGGAGAAAATTATGTTAGAAAGCTCCACATGACTTTGAAAGGCACTGGTGTATTATACTTAGTTTTCACCAAGCTCAGCTCACTTTTTCTATGAGAAGGAGCTGTAGGTTTGTTTTATTTTTTATTTTTATGTTGTGTGTATTCTATACAAAACAGTTCCACACAGTGGCAATATTAAAGCAGCATACAACCTACAAGATGCAACCTACAAGATGCCTCGTTCCCTCTTCTCCCAAGTGGTAAGAAATGCATTGGTAGGAAATCATGAACACAATAAAAATTATGGACAAGGTCAGTGAGTGAGAAGACTGCAAAACAATAATTTCTTCCAAGTTTATTACTTGGAACAGGCAGTAGAATGGACAAATGCAGTGGCACTGTTTGTCTACTAGCAGATCGGAAGTCACATTTCTTCTTATAGAAGTTAATGAGAAGAGTAAATCCTGTCCTTATCTGCACTGGTGGTCCATCACTATGGATTTGTTGCTCACCTTATCTCTTACTACTCCCAGAAGACATGCACTTTCTCCTTTTCCACTGGCTGTATGCATGTCCTGAGTCTATGAAGGGATTTCAGTGTCATGCTGGAGACAGTCAGAAAATGCTCATGGTGACAAAGTTTGGTGATAGAAGAGTTGGAAATCTGACTGTGAATGCTCTCCAAAGGAACAAGACTGAATAAAGAGATGAACTTCTCTTTGGCACACCCCAAGGGCCAGCGGTAAATTGACCTGATAAACGACTATCAGATGAATTTAGCAGCAAGCTTTCTAGATCTAGGCAGAACTGTGTATTTAATTTTCAGATTCCCTCTTCTGATCTTTGTTTACAATAACATATGAAAAGAATTATTTTCGCTTTCTGCCTCCATGTTCTTCTATTTTCCCTAAGGCAACAACAGTAATAAAATGAGTTAAAGGGAAAAGTGCTCATTCGTTGCCAACTTAATTATTCCAAAGTATCATGAGATATGAGGAACACTTGCTAAGTTACACATCATATTATTTTACTTTTTCTTTCCTTTTTCAATCAAGTTGTTGTACATTGATGGCTTTAGAACTGTTTGTTTTCTTAAGATTTAGGGAATATCTGAAAACCTTTAAAGAATGAAAAAACTTAGGTGATACATGAACATTTTGACTTGAGTATTATCTTTATGAAAGAAATGGTGAACTAAATTACAGTCACGTGATTCTACGTACATTAATCATAAACTCGATGATTATACCACACTAAAATGCAAAGATGCATACACAGAATATAGATATACTGTATGTCCTGTAAAGACTCTACTACATCTTCTTTAATAGGAAAATGGTTCTGATCTGAAGGTCTTCTAAAATACCACCTAGAAAGCTTACAATAATAATAGCTGATCACAGCTGAATTAATCTAACAGTTAACTAGCTGAAGTCCAATGACAATTAAACAGCTCAAGTAAATATCAGCCTTGTACAAATTATAATATAGTCAGTGTTAATACACACAACTGTGCTGACACAGCTTAGCTACTGCATTCAGTGACATCGAAGTCTAACTCCCGGTACAAATATAGCTGTTCATTTGAGAGAATGCATGAAGAATCTTGCTAGTGCAAAGTAAAATAGCTTGGTACTCTTTGTATCTCATTGTATACCAACATCCAATTCTCATTAGAAAAATCATACCGAACGCAAAGTCTCTGTCATCTAGTTTGTCCTATATGACTTCCTCAAAGTATCCATTGAAATTTAAAGATTTATGTATGGAACCATTTCAACAATTTAATTTTGGCTGGGATATATTAGAATGGCTAATAAATTAGACAGACAAATCACACTTGAAAATAACATCCTAATGTGCACTTCAGATACACATCTTCAAGGTTTTCAAGTTGTAGTAAATCTATACCCTTTAATAGGGATTCTTCTAATTATTTGTGTACCTTGTGAACTACTGTTTTGGGTCCTTAGTCAAGCCTGGTGCAGAAATGTATTAACAGCATATTTAACTTTTAAATTTATAGTAAATTAGCAGTGTAAGGATTAGATGAGTTTTCCAGTCAACAAATTACCCTATCTCAACCTGCAAAACTATCTAGTCTTTCCGCTAACTTTTGTAAATCATTCAATCTTTGCTTTATTGGATTATTATATTATATCATGATATCAGAATGGAATTGCAATTGTCTTTTTTTGTTTGTTTGTTTGTTTGTTTTCCCAGTAACCTGTTATTTAACCCATATGTAGTACAGGGGTTGCCATGTGTTCTTGCTGGGTCACAGGTGCCTGTTAGATCTTGACAAAAAAATATTGAGGCTCACTAAGGAGGGATGTGACTATGAGCATGTCCACACTCATAAGTTTCAACATAAAAGCTGAGCTGAGAAATATCCTGTAGACACCTTGTCTTCTTTAATCAGTACCAGTGTCTAGTCAGGAATCATTGGAAATAGTTACAGGACTTACAAAAACTAGAATAGGTGAGTAGATCAAATGAGAGACTGAGTTCCAGAGCAGCGAGAAATCCTCAAAGAACTGTTCATTTAGTTGGATTACATAAGCAAACATGATACTTGTTATTTAGAGCTTTTAATTTCTCATAAGCGATATTACTTTTCTGCTTTTGTTATTTTTAATTTATAATTTGTGAAAAGTTAAGAATTAACTTCTATCAGAGAAGTCCTGCTATATTGCATAGCTGGGGTAAATCTTTCAGCCTTCCTTCTCCTTTACTCACAGGGAAAGAAATTCAAAGCATATTTTAAAAATATTTATCAATACAGTGAGCAAAGCTTAACTAATTAACATACACTCATCCCTTTAATAAATAGCAGCTAAGAAATAAGAATGAGGAAGACTTCTTGAGGAACAGAGTCCAGGAGCACAAGAGCAGTTCAAGAAGGCCACCCTCCTTGAATCCCAAGCCAGCTGCCTGTACTGCAAGTCTGCTGCACCCAGATCAACGTGACCGACAGTGTCAGTGCAAGGAATCCCTCTGAAGGAGTAAAAATGATGGTAAATTACCTCTTATAATTATGAGAGGAAATCTCTGAGGTCAGAGCCGAGGTTAGGAGCAGGGCAGAGACAAGGTTGTACTTGCACTGCAGCTGCTGCAGTGCACCTGGCCCATTAGTGAGGACTTGCATTTTCAGCACTCATTTCCCCTGGAGATCAATAATTTAAAAAGTTTTTTTTAAGTATCTCAACGTAAAAGTACAGACTGTCATTTGAAAAGTTTTGAACCATCACAAGTGAGGAGTATCTAATATCTTAGCAGTGGTACATTGCTGAAAGCAATGTTAAATCAAGCATCTTTCATAGGGCACTTTATTTGTCCTCTATTTCTCTTGTTCTCACTAATGAGAGACTGTTGAGTTATTTTTATGGCCCTTGTATTTCACACTCCCAAGGCACTGACAATGGTTTTAAGGAATAAATGAAGAAGGAATAATAAGTTCCGTAAATGGTCTTTATCTCTAATAACAGCTAAAGAAGTTATTCTAAATTCTTTATTAGCAATATATTGTATTATAGCAATAAAAGGAAGCTGTAAATATTCTAAGATGATGACCTGAGCAGACCAAAATATATGTAGGTCACTCCATAAGTAATGCCTCTTATCTATTTCCATGGAAACTACAACAGATACAAAGAGCATAGTAACACTACTTGATAGAGCAAATTCTCAGCTACAAAACACTTTTTTTCAACATAGCCACCACCATTAGCTATGCATTTTCACTAGCAATGAATAAGAGTCTGCATGCCACGTTTTGTAAAAACCTGTACCATCAGAGATAACCCACTCTTTCACAGTTGCTAGGAAAATGTTGCCCACACATTGTCCATTTTTCATCAGCCTAAACAGATGGAAATCAGAAGGCACAAAAACTGGACAGTACGGAATGTGTGGTAGGACAGTTCTGCCATGACTGACCATGTGATCCACAGTCCTCAAACAGGCAAGGAGCCTAGTCTCATCATGTTGCAAGTGAAAGGTTCTCTTCTCTGGACTGACTCTGGATGTTTGAGTGTATTAGTGGTCAGAGTTGATGGTTGTTTCAGGTTCCAGGAAATCCAGAAAAATCATCCTTTTCCCATTCAAAAAAATAGTGCACATCACTTCAGATACTGAGGGCTGCATCTTAAACTTTTTCTTGGATGGGGAATTCACATATTACCGCTCCATGGACTGTGATTTTGACACAGTCCTGTGGTGGTGGCACCACACTTCATCATCAGTAATGGTGCAACCCAAACTGTCACCTTCAGCCTCATGTTGGCTCAATATGTCCTGATGGACTTGCCTACAGTTTTCTTTCTGTTTCCTTGTGTGCATTCATTGGACTTACCTGGTGCAAACTTTGTGATATTCCAACATTGCCACCATACACTTTCCAATACACTGAAGCCAGTATTCAACTTCATATTCAACTTCCCTGGTTGTTATGTGCCAATTCACATGGATGGGATGATCAAGACACCCTTTATTTAGTGATGTGAGAGCATAACCATCCGGAACGTGGTTTCTCTTTCTTTCACTGTTGCCACTGAAGAAATGCACCGCTCACTGCCTCACTGTGCCAATATCCACTGTTTGGGCTCCACAAATCTTCAGCAAGAGTCCATGACTGTCAATGAGTGCAATTTTTTCTGCATAGAGGAATTACATTACACACCTTTTCTTCATATGCACTCTCATGTCAAGCACCATTCTGTCAGACTATGCTTCTGCTACCATCTGTCATACTGCAACAGAATGTAATGGAATATTGGTGGAAAACATCTACTGCCACACCACCAATGTAAGACTCTGACATTGTGGGTCAACATAATAAAATAGGAGGCATTACTTTTGGAGCAGGCCTAATGTATTCCATTTTTGTATGAAAACTGGGCCCACACTAAATATGACTTATTCATCCTTTTATTTCTTACCTCTATTTCTAGATAAGTCTGAAAATAAATAAAAAATAACAATAGTGAAAAAATACCACATCATCCCTAACAACTCAAGTCTGTAAAAAATATTTTCCAAAATGAATTATCTGGTTCTTCCAATAGTTTTCTGTACTACCATGCTACTATTAGGTCACATTTTTTCTTCAGTGCTGTGCTCATGTTTTTCATTATCCTCTTCCATCAACTCGTGAGCGTGCTGCTTCTGATGCATAGGTTCATAGCAGGCAGATAATGTGCCAGGTCATACACAGCATTGTAGTAAGGTATTGGCTACCACTTTTGCTCATCATTAGTGGATGCAGCTGCCTTAATACCATATGATGCAAAAGATTAAAGATGGATAAATTAATTACAGTATAAATGGACCTCCCAATCTTACAGGAGTAGGAGAATGGGAACCTGAATTTCCCAGCTCACTCCATTTGTAAAATCTTTTTGTTATAAATGATATTTTATTATAAATGAAGATGGAGATGGATTAGAATCAGCCTAGTGCAATGCACTGAACTTACTGTGCTGTTCTGAATTTCTAAAAATAAGTATTAAAAGTTAAAGTAATATGCTTACATTCTCAGTGCTGAATCTCTTGTTACTTTTCTAGATTTCACCAAAATCTATAAAAAAATCTACTTCATGTAAAAAATGATAAAATTATGTTTATTGTGACCTAGGAAATTATTCAGATGGAGCTCTCTAGAGGCATATGGTTGGCATTATGAATATTTTACAGAATCATCCCTGAAAATCAGGCCAATAGCATATACACACAAGGCCAACTTCTACTCTCAGTTGTTGGCAATCACAATGATTTCCCATTCGAGTATGCTATGCAAGTATTTATTTGGATTATTTTCTCCCATTTTCCTTTCTTCAGCGCTGTCTTCACATTTCCCATACACTTGTTATAAAGGCAACAGTTATTCTCAGTGTAGAATGAGTATTATTTAGAGGATACTGGCTATTTCTATCCTACCTCATAAAACACGGGGAATAAGACATACAGAGGAATGTGGGAAAATGTACAGAAAATTGGGTCTAGTGTAGCTGTGTCTATCCTGGGGTACCAAATACAGAATATTGAAACCATTTTGATCATGATCTTGCAAAGTACACAAAGCCAAAAAAAAAAAAAAAAAAAAAAAAAGAGGAAGAAGTGCTTGGGAATCATTGCGGGTCTGAAACCTTCAGGAATGCAAAAATAAAGCAGAACGTCAGTAACCCGAGGTCAGAACAACATTATGCAAGGGTTAATATTTTTCATGCTGATGTCTCCTTTCCCTTCTTTTTCTTGAGAATAAACTTCTGCTTTTCCTAACAAAACTTAATTTCATTTCTATGATTTCCACTTAAAAACTTTGCCTCGGGTCATAAAGGTAAAATTTAATTGTATAGAATTAAGAAGTTTGAAGTAGCCCAGATATGCAGCCTTATCGTTTCAGAATTAACACAATAAAGTCTAATAAAATATTTAGAATGTTTCATTAAAAAAAAAAAAAAAAAAAAGGGTAAAAAGATTTGTACTTACCAAAATATCTTTTCCAGCCCACTTGCACTCATCCCTTCGGGAATGAGATACAGGCCAAGTAATCTAAAGACACAGAGCAAAAAATCACATTATTTCATGCTTCAGTTACCACAAACTGCAGACCAAGTGTTACAAAGTGTCTTCACTCATTTTGTCTTCTGCTCATTCTTATTTCTTCTTCCTTGACAACATTTGACAACAAAGAATTGAAATGATAGGAGCAAAATAGAGATGATAAGAATCACAGTAAAAACAATCTTGAAATATAATCTATATTATGACCTCAGCAGAAAATCTTGAATATGAATGGAGAGTTGAATGTATTTAGTATTCTTCCACTTTTGTATCTGACATAATGAAATGGAGACTCAGAGCCAAAAATTTCAGATACTTCCTAGAAGTAAATCTGATCTATGTGAAATACAATCTAAGATTAAAGTTACAGCATTGTAAATGAGGCATTGGCCTCTTCAGTATCACTACTAGTTGAGTATTTTTCTAGATTTAGTTAATTAAATAATAAAAAAGAAGCTGTGATATTTGAAAAGTATCACACCATTGAAGCAGAAATGTTTATTCTGTTCCAATTGAGCTACTCAAATACGCAAAAACTTAAACATAGGTTTACTGTAGTGTTTGCTTTGCAGAAAATGGAGAAAATGGAGACCCTCACAGTCAATTATTCATGGTTTTTGTTTATTATTATTATTATTATTATTATTATTATTATGGGTTTTGTTGCTTTTTTTATTTGTTTTGTTTTGTTTTGAAAAGCTTTTAGGAATTACATATAGAATAAAACACAATCTTCACATAAAATGCCAGGCTGCTCATTTGGGAGTCTCAGATAATGAATATAAGTGGCAATAAGTCTGAATTACAACCACGGTGTTCAATAGTGTTTGTCAAAAGAAAGTAAAAAGGAAAGTATTCAAAAAGAAACAAAATAGAAACAGAAAAATAATGAATATAAGTGACCGAAGAGGATGAAGGAGATGTTATATGTGTCATTCAAAAATACAGTTTCCAACTGTGTTTTTAAATTTGGAGTTTTCTTAAAATGTAATAAAATTAGTAAACAGAAATTGACTATCTGAGGTCTGTACAATAATGTTGAAAATTTTATAAGCACATTATCTCTCCAAGGATTCCTTCTACTTCCTGTTTCTATGCCCAGCTTAAAATATGAAGAGATGTGAAAATTAAAATTTACTAGGTAGAAAAAACATTAACCAAATTTCTCAGATCCCCCAGAAGGACCAGTTCAAGTTCAAGTTTTGGGCAAAGATTCTTATATTAATTAAAGCAATATTTTAATCTATTAAATGAATGGCTGGCTGTTCTTTTTCCCGATTCTTACACCACGGTATTTTCTCTATTTTGGTTTAAATGTCAGCAAAATTGAACTATTTTTAAGCAGTGGAAGGAAGTCGGACAAAAGTACCAGGAGGCCTGCATGGATGAACAAGGACATACTCAAACAGAAAACAGAAACTTGCAGAGGCTGGAAGCAATAACACTGAAAGGAATACTGAGAAATAGTCTAAGCAGTCAAGGATCATGATAGCAAAGCTAAAGCTCTGCCAAAATTAAAACTGAACAGGTATGTCAAGGTCAGAAAGAAAATCTTCTATACGTCCACCAGTGATGAAAGTAAAAATAGGGAAAATGTATGCCTTTTCCAGAAGGAAATAGGAAGCCTGATTATGGGGGATGTGGAAAAAGCTGAGGTACTCAATTAAATTTTTTCTTCAGTCTTCATCAGCAAGAGCTCTATTTACTGTTTAGCTACAAGCTATCCCCAACATAAGAAGGACCTGCTAGAGTGAGTAGAGAGGAAGGGCTGGAGCACCTCTCCTATGAAGACAGGCTGAGTTAGGATTGTTCAGACTGAAGAAGAGAAAGACTCTGGGAAGACCTGAAGTTGCCTACAAGAAAGCTGGAAAGGGACATTTTACAAGGATAAGAAGTGACAGTACAAGGGGTAACAACTTTAATCAAAAAGAGGGTAGATTTAGATTAGATATAAGGAATAAATTCCTTATTCCTTATAGGCGCCAGAACAGGTTGTCAAAGGAAGTCATGGATGTCCCATCCCTGGAACTGTTCAATGTCTGGTTGGATTGGACTTAATTTTAATATGCTGAAAGATGAAGTTTAATTGCAGTACCAACTTAGTTGTTATTTTGATTGCAGTTTCTTCAGTGTCCTTCCTGTCCTCAATAAGCAGACCCCAAAATTCTTTAAGAATTTAGTTTATTCTTAGATCTGAAGTCCAAGTTGTCTCTTATTTAAGTTCTATATAATCAACAGCAATTCTTTATATAATACAATAACATTTGTATAGAAATTCAAATAGTGTTCTAAACATATCTTAATAGCAAAGTAAGTAAAATACAACCCCTGCCGTTCTACAGAGTGGTTTTCTGCAATGGAAACACCTTGTTTCCTTTAATTACTCCAGATGTTTTGCACATTAAACTATGAATCCCTCAGAGAATTCAAATAAATAGCTAGTTTCCTTTATATCTACTCTAAAGAGAATAGAAAAGAAAATATACAGTTTTCCTTTTATCCTTTCTCCTTAGAGAATACAAATGAATAACCTGTCTTCTCTGTGAACAAAAAACACAAGGTATTTATTGCTATCACCTTAGGAAGCTAATAGTGAAACGGGCAAAAGGTCAGGAACACCAAGAAAAAAATCCCCCGGTACTGAAGCAATATATCTCTCATAAAAGAGTACTCCCTGAATTTTAAAATGCGCCATCAAAATGCTTAAATATAACAAATCAAACTTCTGTCCCATTATTTACCTTTTTAGCATTTTGTAACATTAAAGTAAATAAGAAAAGGTTTTATTTAGGGCTGCAAGAAAGCATATTCCAGAACATCACTAAGCTATTTGTCAGATTTTCTTTTTTTAATACTTAATCTATTTTGCTTAATGAGCCGCAGGAGAAAAGTGCTTTAAAGTGCTGGGCTAAAGATAAGAAATCAACACAGGATCAACACAGAGTCATGAATAGAATATTTCTATCTGCAAATGAGGAAAAGTGAGGATTTTTTTGTAGACTTTCATAACTGTATGTTTGTTTGGTTTTAAACAAACACAAAGTATATCTTGTTTGTAAATTAGCTGGATTATTCATTTATGACTTAAATTTTCATAGTTTGGGAAAATAAAAATGATTCGACACTTACAGGCTCATAATAATTTCTCTCTTCATAGAGTTGACAAACGTTTGGCTGTTTAGCCTTGGTAGTATTCCTGATATTCAGACACTTACTATGTAAGTCATATAGTCCTATACAAAATTGTAAAACATATAAAACATGTAAGACATATAAAACATGACTAACTGTACCTTTTGATATTCCTTGATGTTAACCAGGTTGAAAGAAAATATGTGGTCTTTTGCTCCAACATACAGCCGACTTCGTTCTTCATCCAAGAGGAAAGTATGGTAACTGGAACTATTAGCTAGTCCATTGAAATTGACTATATTATTGGATTCCAACATTTCTGCAAGATAAAGATAATGTTTTCTATTTTAATCTGGTCAAATAGATTACAGACTTATGTTTTGACTTGTATGGATTTATTTTTTTTTATCTGTTTATTGCTATGGAATGAAAATCTGTGAAAGTATTATATACTTGGACCTGTGAATATTGTTATCTCAAGTATTCGCACTCAGACTTCTACTGAGATTCAGCTCTACACAAACAAAGGTCATCAGCAAAATCAATTAAAATTGTGTATGAGATTTTAGATAGTCAAAACTCTATCCATGTAACTAATCAACTGTTGGACAAAATTCAGCTTTGTTCAATCAGTGAGATTTACAAGCATGAAGCTGAGGATGATCAGCTGATAAAAACCACATTTAAACATGAAGTCTCAGAATTCTAACATACAGAACTGCTTCACACATCTGTAAGTTGTGAGAAAGAGGATAAGAAAGACTAGCTGATGAGTTAAGAAGACACACGCGATCTTTTTCTGTGTATTACTATCGTCTCAGCTTACTGATACCGGGAGTTGTGTACTTATCCATCACAGGAATAAAATTAGATAAGTTAATGTTACTTCTTTTTAAACTTAAGGATAATTTTCTAGTTTTCATACTCCTCCAAGAACTTGCCAAGAACAGGATTAATTTAAGTGCAAGAATCCACAGAATTCCTCTGAGCTATACACAAGCGTTAACAAAGATAAATTCATTTGTCTGAAATTGCTGTAAAATATTTTTCAATACAATAATGCAGAATGTATTAGTATAATCTTTCATGAAAGCACTCTTTCTTCAGTCATGTCTACCTACATTCATATTGGGACCAAAGCCAACTTTATCATTTCAAATCAAGTACTAGTAAGATACTGATAAGAAACTTTCCCCATGATGAGAAATCCTGCATGGTTCAAGCTCTGGCCTTGTGATACACAGAACCAAGTACAGTTTTAGGCACAGAAGCAGTTGCATCGATGCCAAAACAACTCCTCACACAACACCCATGGGGACAGATGAGAGAGGGTTCAGACACATTTGAATCCAAGGGCTTGGAGCACACTCCAAGAGAGGACATGGTCAGACCTCTAGGCAGCTAGCATATGCATCATGACCAAGATCTGCCAAGGCAAAGACGTCTGTCTTTCCACTTAAGAGCAGCAGTTAAATGTCTAGCTTCTGCCTAGTGGTGCAGCTATCTGCTATGGCTTCTTAGTTTTCAACAAGCTCACTTCAATTTTCCACAACTGATTCAATTAATTAGTGAGTAAATGAGAATATACCCTATGCAGATAAAAATGAAGGTGAAGCTGCTGCTATAAAAGAAGCTTCTGATTAATATTTCTTCGTAATTGTTATTCTTTTTCCCCCTTCTTTTACTGTAACCAGGACAACAAAGTTGTTGGTTGAAGATTCTTTCACAGAATTTCACCATCTCAAACTCTGTAGTCCCAGAGATGTTATATCTGTTTTTCACATTTGCATATACCAGGTGGATTTTGAAGCAGATATTCTATAAAGGCTAATGTGGAGAGAATTAGTAGGCAACACATTCGATGAACATAACCGTAAGAAAGTTCATTGTTCAGCCCAGATTTGCCCCACTATTCTTTGCACTTATTTGAAAAAACCTCCCCCTGGAATCAAATAGTTCACTGATGTTAAAGTACAGCAACATATCAGATCACACGCTAAATTTTCTTCCTCATTCTCTTAGTTTTTAACTGGCTAAATATAACTATACATTTTCACTCTATAAAATTCGTACTGCTTGAGACTTTTTTTTTTTTTTTTTTTTTTTTTTTGAGCTAACAAGAAGAAATCAAATAATCCCAAGCATTCTTGTCAAAATAATTCTTCTGGCTTCCTGCCAAGTTTTAGAATTTGACTGTATTGTCCTCCAGTTCACTGATTTGCATTTTGTTAGACTTTACTAATTCTTTTTACATTGTAATGACTGATTCAGATGTTGAATGTCGACTTACTGAATAGTGTGTGACGCAGATGATTGACTGCCTAACTTGTCTTAGAACTCTCTTGGCTAGAAATGCTTTGCTGTCATCTGCATCTGATCTTTTTTTTTTTATAATATAGCTGTCAGAAGCCTTTGTAATTTTTTCAACTCTCTTAGTTTGAACTCATAGAGGTATGATTCTGCCTTTTGTGGCTCTGGATTAAAAAAAAATAATAATACTTTCCTTAACAGTAGGACATTTCTCCTGGAAATTGTAAATCGACATGGCATATAGTTGTTTCCCAATTTTCAATGAAAAAAAGAAAAAAAAGTTAGGTCTTATCATATACAAGGCAGTATAGTTTAAATAATGTTAAATCAAGTTTCTCCTTCTCAGGAATCAAACAGAGAATATGTTAAGGAGAAAAATGACATTTGGGTGCTGTTGATTCTCATTCACTGATAATTTAATTAGGATATAGTTACAGCAAAACTAAAAGATGAAAGCCTAAATAATGTATGTATTTCCTCTACTGTTTATTCTAAAGTACATGCATTTCTTCAGTGATTAATATAGCTTTATATGACATTCTAGAAAGTACTCTTGAAGAGCAAAGCAATGACATTTGCACAATCAATACAAATCAAGTATTCAATTTCCTCAGATTAATTAGTTTCAAAGTGTTTACCATCTAGTGCCTTTTCAGTAACCAACCAGAGACTATTGCTGAGACAATGACAGAAACAGCAGTGACAGGGCACATTCCCAGAAGGTCACTGATATCCATCAATTCTGTTAAGTGTCGATCAGTCATGTTGGCAACATACATGTCTGATCAGTGCTAAAATAAACCAAGATTTACAACAAAGATTGCATTGCAATGACAAGAAGAAAATGACGAATGCCCTCAATAAGTCAATGAAACTAATACTGTCTACTATGCATACTCTAATTCTTTTCCATTTTTCTTGTTCATCTTGAAGTTTGGCAAATCTATGACCTGTGCAGATAAACAATGATTGCCTGTATTAAAAGCCCTTTAGTCATTTTTGAAATTCTTTTGCTTTTTCCAGTTAGTTTTACTGCAAAGTTTATAACATTGTCCCATCAACTGCTGCAGTAAAGAACCATTAATTCAATGATTGCTCAGAGAGCATTTTCTTACTCCTTTTTGACACATCCTCAACTATCATCATTTTTGTTGCTTTGAATTTTTCCCTATAAAGCTAACAACTGCACATTATGACTTTACTATCATCTATGAAATGATATAAGAAGTAAATTTAAAATGAGTGATGATATTCTGAATGTAATAAAGACTTCACTGCTTTTGTTATTAGTACTTGATACCCACATTTATTAGGAGTGTTGCAGGTGACCCAAACTAACAGCTTGAAAAGCACCATCTGTTAAAAAAAACCCATTGTATTATAACAAAAATTCAGTTGTGATGATCACTGAAACTAACTGGAGTTTGAGTTTCTCAAGATTTGTGGGACAGCTTTTGATATTGAGCACTTCACTTTAACAACCTAAAATTCACAATCCTGACTTGCTTTGCTTGTTCCTTCTTCCATTCTCTTTTCTCTACTAGTTTCCAAGCTTTCTGGTATTTGACCTTATTTCTGTGTGTCTCTCTGTAGTCTTAGTATGGTCTTTCTTTTCTAACTGACATTTCTGTTGATCCAGTGCGACTTGTGTCAGAACATTTACTTTGCGAGATCAACCTCACAAATTTACACAAGAAAACCAGTCCTTCAATTTTTCCTTCCTTTTAATACATGATTGTTTAATTTGCTAATGGAACTGCAATTTAATAGTATGTATATACAAAAATGATCAAATTCCTAAAGTGAAATCAATGGAAATACGCATGCAGAAGGAATGTAGATTTGGTTTGTTTTTATGACAATTTTGTCATTAAGGAATAAGCCAGAAAACCACAACTATAGATAATATGAATACAGTCAGGCAGATCCTGATGTTTGTTTTATCCACGGTTGGTATTTCACTGTAAACCTTGGTTTATGTCTGTGTTCCTTCAGTGGAGTTTGTCAAATGAAGAGCAAAACAAAATAAACACTCTTATTTTTTAAATTTATCTACGACCAGGCAAGTATCTTTTTAGTGTGCGGATTTTTTCTGTGTTTCAATGAGAAATGAGAAAATTCATGAGCTTTGGTTCGTGATCCCCTTATAGTCTTCAGAAGAACATGTCAGTAAGGATTTTTGTTGATAAGAATCAAAAATCAAAAACTCATATCCATTGCTATAAAAATCCAAGTTTCTTCACAAGGATTCAGATCTGGCCCTGGCCTATTACTGGCGACTCTGCAGTGACTGGATTACACAGTCAGTACTGCTTGTCATAACATGCTTAAGAATCAAATGAGTGGGTTGTTGGTTGCACAAAATTCTCAACCTTCATTCCTTTGCCTGGAATGATAAGATCTCATTGTATATCTCCTAGCAGTAGATAAAAGATGAGTCAATGCGTATTATGCCATCAAACAGGGATTTTGCTGAATTGTGAGCAGTGCCTCCCACAATGTCATGCTAGAACATTTCCTTCTTCTCTCGCCAGGCTTTTACCTTGGCTACCGAATATCAGGTGGCTGCATGTTTGCACATGCATTTGTTGCTTACACATGCATATTTGCCTCTACTTTATAACAGTTCGTATATCTGTTTAAATAGCCCCAGATATAAATTAGTCATTACTCTCTGAGTGATTATTTGCTGATTTCTAAGATACCAATTCTACTGTGCAAAGAAAGGAGTGGATAGTCTAAATTCTAACCTATTCTATAGCCTCCTCCTGCTATAGCCAGCAGAGACTGCTTGGCAAAACCAGGGATAGAACAGGAAAAAGGTACAAGATTTGTTGTATTATTTCCCCATCCCAACCAGACAACAGCTGTGGTGCACACAGAGAGGTTTCGCTGATGTATTCCTATATTACAAACACTGACAGGAACTGACTTGGGTGCTTGTGAGGTATCTGAAGACAGATGAGCTTGTCTGCATTCCAAGTCTGATTCTGAGTGACACACACATCCAATATTTTTGTTTGTTTGTTGTTGTTTTGGTGGGGTGGGAGGTTGAGGAGGCAAGATTTGGTTTATTTTTTTTACCTATACCTCCTCAGATATCACTGGGAATTTAGGATTAGGCCCTTAGCAAGTAAAGTTCTGTTTTCGTATATCTTTAACTCATCAAACTATCAGTAAAAGATTAAAAAAAGAAAAAAAAGAAAAAAAGAAAAAAAAAAAAACCACACACACAAAAAAACACAACATCGAAATGCCCAAACCTCAAAAACGTATAATTTCCCATAATTTTAGAATTATGTTACTTGAGATTATCAAAAAGTAATCATTTTTATCTGAATTGAAACAAAACACAGATGCATGAGCTCACACAGTGAAACAGGCCATTTTTAGTAATGTAAAAAGAAAAATTTTGCAATCAGTACCTTCGATTTTTTTTGTGTAGTATGGGCCCAATAAACTTGAAACTACACAGCATATGTTGTTAATGGCAATTCTTTGTTATTGTAGTTCGAATGAGATAAATTGCAGGCAGAAAAGGGAGGGTTATCTTATCGGTAATCAAAATACAATTGGAACAGAGCCTGTCACAGCTGTTCAATCTATCTTAGCTTTCATCCTCTTCATCTACCTTATCATAACAGTTGCCAATCACCTGATTTCACTGAACTCTACTGAAAGGAGTAGAAGAAAAACAGAATCATTATTTTTGTTGTAATACTTTTGTTTCTGAACATGTAGTTGGAAACATAGTTCAGGGAACTGAGCATCTTTCTGGGAACTATGTTTTCATTACAATTAATCAATTGAAAGTATCTAGGACAAGATATACAGTTTTTAGTGTGCTCATGATGCAATCCAAGAATTTTAAATGAAACACTCCTGCTTACCTTCCACTAAAGCAAAGAAAACCTGAGAGCCATGAGTACAGTTTGATTAAAACCAGATACTTGAAAAGAGGAATGTTGCACCAATGGTTTGTTTCAGTTGCACCGGCATAAGCATGGACTCCTTTGACTTCAAAATATGGATGCATATGTTTTTTATACTGTAAAACTGAGAGTAGATTTTAGTTCATTAATGTCATCACTATTTAGCTACATGACAGCCCTTAAAGTGTTCTTGATTTGAATAATTGAAGGAGTCACATGACATTTTTAAGACATGAAACATTTAGATTTCAAAAGCTAACCTGTTTGCCTTTTATTAGTTCCACATTTTTTTTGCCTCTGAAAATGAATCCAGATTATCTCTATTGCTCAGAGTTGTTTTCTTATAAAACACAAGAAATATTAACCTCTGAACTAAACAATGATATTTGTAAAGTTATTTGTAATATATTATGAATTTGATTTTATGCTCAAGGTTTTGGTATGTATTTAACTGTGAACTTTATAAGCAGTTAAGCACTACATTATAAAATCGGAAATAAAAATATTATCTATACCTTTTCTTTTTTTCATGTAGAATCTGATTTAACTAGATTTCTGCCTAAGGGAAAACTTGTCTAGCTTAAGGTGTGAGTAGGTAACATCTTCAGTACCTCCCATTTGTGTCCTAATGAGCCCCTAGGTATCAAGGATGACTTCTGTAACCCTTAAGGTTTTCTAAAATATGGCAAAATAATACAGTAAAATAATGAGCTAATGAAAATTGCTTACAAACATTTCTTATCTTGTGGATAAGGAATTGTCTGGATGGCCACATTCAGGGAATTACAGTCAATGTCTCTATGTCCAGGTGGAGATCAAAGATGACTAGTGTCTCTTGGGTCCATATTGAGTCTGGTACTGTTTAATACCTTCATTAATGACACAGACAGTGCACTCTCAGCAAGTTTGCAGATGACATCAAGCTGACAAAACAGAAGTTCCAGAGAGATCTCAGCAGGTTTGAGAGGTGAGCCTCCATGACTCTCATGCAGTTTGACAAGGCCAAGTGTAAGATGCTGCACCTAGGTCAGGGCAATCCCATACATTAGTATAGAATAGGAGATGAGTAGACTTGGAGTAGCCCTTCAGAGAAGGAGTTGAGAATATCAGTGGATGAAAAATTGGACAAGAGCCAGCACAGTGCACTTGCAGCTCAGAAATCCAAATATATTCTGGGCTGCAACAAAAGAAGCATGACCAACAGGTTGAGGGAGGTGATTCTCCCATTCTGCTCAGCTCTTGTGAAGCCCCATCTGGACTACTGTGTCCAGGCTTGCAGCCCTGAAGCACAAGAAAGATGTAGAGCTTCTGGAGTAGGTCCAGAGGAGGCCCATGAAGATGGTCAGAGGGCTGGAGCACCTCCCCTATGAAGAAAGGCTGAGAAATTGGGCTTGTTCAGACTGGAGAAGAGAAGGCTTGGGAAAGAACTTATTATACAACCTTTCAGTACTTTGGAAGAATCTTATGAGGAAGACAAAGATAGACTTTTTATAAGAGCGTGTGGTGAAACTATAAGGAATAATGGTTTTAAACTTTAGATACACATAAGGAAGAAAATCTTTACTATGAGGGTGGTGTGGTACTGGAATAGGTTCCCCAGAGAAAATGTGGATGTCTCATCCCTAGAAGTGCTCAAGACCAGGTCAAAAGTGACTTGGACAGTCCCCATGAGGGGAACTGAATTACATGATCTTTTAAGGTCCCTTTCAACCCAAATTTAGAGCAACATGGTCTAACGGGAGGTGACCCTGCCTATAATGGGGTGTTGGAACTAAATGATCTTAAAGTTCTCTTCCAACCCAAACCATTCCATGATTCTGTGGTTCTATGTTTCCATGATTCAACTCAAATAGTAGAAACACTTTAGGAACACTAGCCCAGCACTATGTCTTGAGTAACGTATCTTGAATGTGCTTGGTTAAAGTGACACTGTATAACCTTAAATTGCATCATCAGCTGGTGCTGATAAGTGACCAGCTAAATCCCATTCATTAAGTATCTCAAATCTAGTTATTAGTTCACCACTTCTCAGCCATTTGTATGATACTGCTGGTATCAACAAGATATGTTTCAACAAGCAGAACTGGTACTGGTTATCAAGAAAGTGAAATGGTTTAGTTGTTTCTTTGATTACTTTATTATAATCAATTCATTATTGTCTGAATAAATATCATAAATATTACAGTTATGAACACCTTTTCAATAACTAACAGCATAGAGAGACTGTTGTTTTCCTGTGGCAAAGGCACATGGGAACGAGACTGGAAGACTGTCATATCTTCTATTCTCTATGGCCTGTATGTAAGTTGGGTCCAACCATTGTACAGAGCACAGATTTTGCTCACTGACTGTTCCCTGTAAAAAAGAAAGATGGAGATTACCAGTTCATGGACTTGCTTTTTGTTTTCTGTTTTTCTTTTTTTTCCCCAGAGAAAAAAACAAAGCAATAAAGGAACAGTTTCTATTTACTCAAAATATTGATTATAATGCAATGTAAATACACCTGAGTTAGCTTTAAACTCACTTGTGTGCCTGTATTGTCTAATAACATTAGACTGTGCAGACAATAACATTGTCTGTAAAAGATTAGTTGATTTTGCTCCTAATCTTAATTTGCCTCCATGAAGCTCCAAGGGTGCTGCTGCAGGCTAAGCAGGCAAGCTTTAAGCTTATATACATATATATATTATTTCTCATTATAGTTCTTTATTTTACTTAGAATCATTGAATCATAGAATGGTTTGGGTTGGAAGGGACCTTTAAGATCACCCATGTCCAACTCCCTTCTATAGGCAGGGACATCTCTCATTAGACCAGGTTGCTCAAAGTCCTGTCTAGTCCGGCCTTGAATGCTGCCAGGGAGGGGACAACCACAACCTCTCCAGGCAACATTTTCCAGTGTCTCACTACCCTCACAGTAAAGAATTTCTTTCTAATATCTACTCTAAATCTGCCCTTTTCCAGTTTAAAAACCCCTCATCCTGTTGCCACATGCCCTTCTACAAAGTCCCTCCCCAGCTTTCCTGTAGACCCCTTCAGGTACTGGAAGGCCACTAGGATTTCCCCAGAGCGTTCTCTTTATGCCTTTTGTTCTGGAAAAAAAAAAAAAAAAGAAAGAATTTTTTTTTAAAAAAAACTAACCAAACAAAAAGATTTTAAAAATTATCAAGTGAATATAAAACTAACTGTAATATCAAAACCAGACAAGTTCTTTGATGACAGTCAAGCAAAAAACTATTTACAATTCCATGACGTTTGAGAAAAAATTCTGAGAAGTTGGACCAAGAGAAGAACAGCTTGTTTTTTCTCATTCATCCCTTAATAGGACTATGCTTTATTCTATATTCCTAACAATTTAGCGTGACAATTGAAAATTCAGACATAATTGTCTGTGATAAAGGAGACTGCACGAGACAGTGTCTTTCTACAGCTTAAAATATTGTGATGTAGGGGAAAATACAGCAGAGATTCAGTCCTTTTTCATTTTATTCTATTGCTTTTTTAATTATTGAGCTCACAATATATAACTGCATAAATTATTTAGTAAGGTGAATTAGTCAATATGTACAAAAACTCTTCACAGTTCTGTGATTAAAAAAAAAAAAAAAAAAAGCAAATAGATTTTGAGCCAGTTATACTTGTAGGTAAATAATTATATTTTATATAGCAGCTGACTAAGATGGACTACGTCCAGCCTTTCTTATATGGGTACAAAGTTTCAATTTCAGACATAGCTATCAACACTCCTTCTGTTGAAATTTGTTTTTATAGAATGGAATCCACTCTTCACTTTGATCACATATCCAGCACTTTCAGGAATTGTCTTTTCATATTATTATAATGCATGAGTAAAATCCACATTTTACATCCTTCTCTCCACTGATAGCTCTTGTTTCCTCTAATGTTCAGGTGAGGATTTTGATGAATTTCAGCAAGAGTATGAAAGCACTGACTGCAGTTAAACAGTCTGTGTAGCTCACATACTGACCAACACAGCTCTGCTAATGCAATTTAATCACAGCACACAGAAGGAGGGGCTTCTACTACTGACACTCTTTGAACATAATTCTGTGCCAAAACAGACTAAGGAATGATGCCAAATTTATTTCATGTTTAATGCCCTTCTATCAATCAATGTTTTAAATTTCTTTCTAAATGACTAAAACTCTACTTTCATTATTTTTGCAGTGGTTACACAACCAAAGGAAGAACAAGGAATTTCAAAGAAACATCCAGAATCAAAATGCAAAAATAAATAAATAAAAAAATAAATAAATAAAATTTCATATCAATTTTCTGGATTCTGAGTATAGTCCAAAAAGGCTGAGAGGGGTGTGTTTCCATCTAAAATTTCATGGCACACAAACAAACATGAACTGTGATACCACCAAGAAATTATAGTGTAAAGTGATTTAGATAACTCAGTGTTCCCTCAAAAATGTCTTAATCCACTTTGCACAAAACACAATTAAGCTGTGGAGTTTCTTGACATGGGCAGGTGTAGATGTTAGCATTTGTTCCTAATTTCAAAGGTCGGTGTTATATAACATAGAGAGTAATAAATCCTTAAAAGTTTATTTAATTTAGGTACAGATTCTAGCTCACGGAGTTCCTGAACTTCTAGCTGTCAGAGGTTTAAAGTTTATTCTGAGGAACTAACACCATGGATTAACTTAAGTCTACTTTCTCCCACTGTGAAGAAGCTCTATTATGAACCTCTATTATTATGAGTTTGTTGTGGCTATGATTGGAGCCAGCATATTTACCACCTCACTGTGTATGCATACAAATACAGCCATGACTTAGGTCTTGAGAAGAGCCAAGCTGCAAGATGTGAAGTGTAAAATAACAGTTGACACTTCTTTCTCACCTGGGCTGTGTGGTGTGGCTGCCAATGGAGCCTCCCTAGCCTTGCCTTATCCCTCTGCCTCACCTCAAAACCTCCAGGGCCATCCCAGGTAAGAGGAAATATTTTGAAACAGCATCACTTCAGGGTGACTGAACCTATTTTCTGCAACAGTATTTCAACCTCTAACTTCTTCGAAATACCTTCTGTTTTGAAATAATGGGTAGGTATTTGATCTTTTAAGCAAACAGCAAAAAGAATCATCAGCAATAAGAGGAAAAGGAGCGGATTATCAGCATTCACATTACACCTGCTGTCTGCATGGTCTTAATGCATGACCAGATTTGGATTTCTCAAAGACATATCAGTGTAAATACAACTGGATTTGTTCAAGCATCAAATCACCTGAAGCATCAGGCTCCCCTTTAGAGCACCATTCAAAAGGACTTCAAAGATAATTGAAAGTAGTTTAGGTTGTTTTTACTCCAATGTCAGCTGAACCACTTATGGTTGAACTACAAGGGTTTCTCTAAAAGTAATGCCTCCTATTTTATTATGTTGGTTCACAACATCGGAGGCAGATATTGGTGGTATGGCAGTAGAGCTTGAATCTTTTCCCCAACATTCGATTACATTTTTTGCTGTATGTCAGATGGCAGCAGAGGGGCAGTCTGAGAAAATGTCTGCCAGTAACACTGACAAATAAGTCATGTTCTGGACAGCCATGCACAACTCTCACATCAAGAAATGAAAAGTCGTTCGATCAGCTCATCCACATGAATCGATGCAGTAGAAACAGAGAGCTGTATACAGAGCTGAATATCATCTTCAATGTGTTGGAAAAAATGGTGGCAATGTTGGAATATCATCCCAAGGTTTCTGCCAGGTGGGTCCCACAAATGCTCACAGAGGAACAGAAAGATCACTATATGCAAGCTTTTCAGGATCATTTGAACCAATACAAGGCTGAAGATGAGTTTCCTGGATCACATCATTACTGGTGATGAGATGTGGTATCACCACTACAAGCCAGAGTCAAAACAGCAGTCCATGTGTGATGATATGTGAATTCCCCATCAAAGAAAAGGTTCAAGAAGCAGCCCTCAGCAGGTAAAGTGATATGTACTTTTGAGATAGGAAAGGGAGGATCCTTCACTTCTGACAGCTTATATTGCAACACTGAATAAGCTGAAGGCTCAAACATCCAGAATCAGGTCAGAGAAGAAGACAATCTTCCAGATCCCATGCCAGTTTCAAGACTCTGGAGCACACTACCAATCATGGCTGTATTGTCCTACCACATGCAGCATATAGTCTGGACTTGGTGTACTCTGACTAACACCCATTTGGGCTGATGGACTGTGTGGGCAACATTTTCCTAGCAACAACGTGATCACAGCAGCTGTGAAACAGTTGGTCATCTCCACTGGTACAGATTTTTATGAGCACGGCATACAGGTTCATGTTCATTGCTGCCAAAAAAGCAAAGCTAATGGTGGTGACTATGTTGAAAAAGATTGCTCCGTAGCTGAGAATTTGTTCTATCAAACACTGTTACTGTGCTCTTTGTATTCTTTGTAGTTTCCATTGAAATAAATAGGACACCTTGCTTTTGAAGTTATCTAAATACATACAAAACGTCCAGCCCTATCTGCCCTGATATTCTGCAGTAGGTGTCAGGAGGAGGAAGGTAACATGTACACAAACAACAATTGAAAAAGCAAAAATACTGTTACAAAACTGTCAAAAACATGCAGTATTTTGTTCAATGAAATTAGCTGGGAAAGGAAAGCTGGCATGGTTCAGAGCTGCTAAATTTCAAATGTATCTCTTCCCAGACAATTTTTTTATTATTATTATTTTCCTCTCTGTTTACAGTAGCACATTAGAGGTCTAGCCCACATCTGTGATCCTAGGTGTCTTGACTATCTAAGTAAATTATAGTTATTGCATCACCACAGTAGCATAATTATCCTCGGCATTAGCATGAGGAAGTAAGTTTAGTGAAATTTTGCATCAGGAAAAAGAATTAATGAAAGTTTTGTTTCTGATACTCTAGTGCAACTTTTGTGCATCATTTGTCTTTCCAATCATGAAAACTACACTTTTCTTACATTGACAGAGATCTGAGATCAAATTCCTATTTTCTTCAGATGCTGATAGAATAGATACCATCAGAGTATTACCCGTACACTCCAAGTATTAATGAAATGGCCCAGACACACTGAGATGGAGAGCACACCATGGTACCTTTTATTTATTACATAGAATGAGAATTACTAAAATCTAATAATTTCTGCAAAATCTACTAGGAATTTTAATTTAGTTCACTTATTCACATTCTAAATCTCTTTGTACTTTGAGTGAAACAAGGCAACTTTTCACCTGAACTCATGAAACATTTGCTATTGGCACTTAGTTACCATGCCTGCCCAATGAGTTCAATGAATTGCTTAGACAGCTTGTATAGCCTCCGTACAAGACTGTTTTAAGTAAAGGAGACTTTAAAAATAAGAATCTTTTGGGGGATAAAGCAGAGCATTTTCCATTTACCTTTCTAGACCCAATTATATTACTCATTCCCAACAGCTCACTGGTTATTTTGCTAATTTCTCTCCAAAAGAAGGCTCTCTTGGGTATAATATTCAAGTGTATATTCAACTGCTGTACAGTCTTCCAAATGCTCATACTGACCCAATAAACCACAGGTCACTGTTGATAGATAAGGAGCATTTACACAAAAACCCCATTCAAAATTAGAGCAGACACTTCTCCTTGATGCTCATATAGTAGTAACACATTTCTGTAAATGAAAAAGTCTAGATATGTAGGGAAAAAAAAAAAAAAAAAAAAAATATATATATATATATATATATATATATATATATATATATAGCTATTCACCTAAAATTGAACAGGACAGTGTTTCCAAATTAAAGCACTACTGGGTGGTTCTAAATGAGTTCAAGAGAGACGCATTTCAGATTATATAAATTGGTACAACTCTGTGGCTTTATTACACTGTTACTTTTAATAAACTCAGATTAATTTAAAGCAGATGTTGCCATAATTTAAATTAAGCTTACTAAGTATTTTTGTAGAATTCACTATCAAGTAGGATTTTGCTTAAATCTGGAATAAACTATCACCACAACAGTAAATTTTCTACGTGTTTATCAATTTTAAAGACTATCTAATACCAAAGAAGGACATTACAAAGGTATATTATGACATTCTATTGCAGAGCACACTCCTATTAATAAAATAGAGAAATTATTCTTTGTCTTTACGATCAAGTGGTTTCAATATATACTTGAAGATCTTCAAGAATATGTATTTTGCAGCTTAGAAATGAGTGAATTCTGAGTTTTCATGCAACATTACCGGTTTGTGTACAATGTTAATGTACTACAAAGTTATGTTCATTTATTGTAATCATTTCTGTTTCATGTACTGACAAGTGTATATTCAAGAGAAAGCATTTTGTTTTGTTTTCCTTAATCAAATATAATTTCAGCAGCAGAGGACATGTCCTGAAGTATGAAGGCAAACATTTAGTTTTATTCCTAGCTAGTCTAATTGTGAAAGGCATCAGGGCAGAAGTGTTTTCTTTCTGTAGCCACTAGCACTAATTTGACCTACTGGGGAAACAATTTCTAAATGTCAACATTTGCATGCCTGAACCCTGCTATGAACTAAAAGGATTCATGTGCAGAGGTCCTGCCTCAAGCTGTGACATACTACTTACCTCCTCAGAGGGAGTTTTAACACGCTAATTTGAGCAAATGAAATTATAACAACCAACTCTCCATGGTGGTCAGAGAAAAAGCACTCTGATTGTAGTGGATGACTACAGTTCAAGTGGTACATTCCTTAATTAAATAGTATTATGATTGTTGAATATGAATAGGTTCTAAAAAAGGTCTTCAAGTTTGGAGGTAAATAGGAACATAGTACCCAGTTACCTAAAGAGAAAGTTGCAGTTGCTGTTTTCAGAAGTATAAGCTTTGAGACTTAAGACAAAAAATTTACACATTTGCTATATATGCTGTTTTCTGCAGATGTAAATTCTAGAGTGCACTCTTGAGATTCAGATGCTAACAAGTCTGAATAGCAATCTGGTAGAAAGTTGAGGAAGTTTCCATCTGCTCCAATGCTTAGTTCAACTGGTTAATGACCCTTGAGGTCTAATCCAAAGACAAGCAAAGACAGTGGGATTTTACTGACTGTGTTGAAAACTGAATCAAGCCAATGGATTAAGGGCATGATTCCTACAGGACCTGTGTTTTCAGGAACTTCCTCCAAAACATTTACCCTTATAACCTCAGAAACATTTTTAAAAAAGAATGCACTCTAAGCTAAAACACAGGACCCTGATAACACAGGGTCAGTTGCTAACACTCTTATGCACACTGCTCCAAATATTTTTCTTATCTTGTGATTAAATGTTCAATTTGATATGCTTTACAATGATCTCTGTGGAGAAAATATAAGCAGTGAGAGTTTTCTATTTTGCCTCAGTATAGATCTTATGAGTTGAGAGTGATCTTTAGTATATGAGATTTGGTGTTGGCTCAAAGTCTCTATAAGATACGCATGTTCCGCTGCTCTCCATGACATATGAGAGCTCTGTTCCAGATTTAATGGACAGTACTACACCTAGCTTGGCTACCTGACTTGAGTCTACGTTCTGTTATATCAAGAAGCAGTTTGCCTAAAAGAGGTGTTACGTAGGTCAGTGGTAGTCAGGAGGTATGCCTGATAATCTCCAAAATAAATCAAATCTGCCTATATTTAACAACTTAAATAAAATCACATTTAGAAATTTAAATATTTAAATCTCTGCAAAAGAGATCTCAACATTAAACTGCAGCATTTTAATTGTATGTATCAATTGACTTGGTGAAAGAGAAGCCATTATGATTTATGTAGACACAGGGACAATTAAAACAGAAGTTTCCTAAATATCAGGTGTTTGACTTGAATCAACAGGCCATGATCACTGAGAAAACTTAGCATGATGAGATATGCTGCTTCTAAACCTAACCCCATACTATGCAAAGCCCAAACATACATCCACAGGGATGGTAGCTTGACAGAAAATAAACGAATTATCAGTTCACACATCATTTAAGTATGATAGAACAGCAAGGTTATACATTCAGGACAGAGATCAAGTACCTTAATTCACATATTACCTCTAATACAGATACCCGATGCAGCAATAATTGAAGCAGAGGTGTATATAGCACCTCTGACCTCATCCTACTTCTTTACCCAGTTTTATCCTGTACATCAAGGGAAACAAAAATCCCTTTGGAAATAACAGATAAAAAATATGTAATCAAAGGTTGTATAGGACTGATTCAGTTCATGAATATGAAATGAGTTGCTGGATCCTCCAGTGAGGAGAGAAAGGCTTCCTCTCCGGAATTCAGACAGAGTGCAAGTGATTGTCCAGTTTTTATGTCATATATTCACATCCAGAATTGATTGTGTTGGCCAAAAAATTCCAAGCAGCAGGAAGCGAAACACTCATCATACAAACTTTCAGTCCAAATCATTATAGGTTATGAGAAACTAAAACCATTGATTTATCACAGGATGTACCAGGCATGTTTAGTTAGTATTCAGATAACATGACCTTTATGTATACATAAAAATATCAATTATGTTTTCAGTAATGCTCAATAGCCATAAAACCATAAATAAATGCATGCTTTTTTTTATTATTCTTAAAATTCAGCACACACTCCTGTTTCAGGTTATAAGCATTAAAATGTTTCTGTAAATCAGGAATATAGACTATTTTTTAGGTAGCTGAACTTATACTATGGTGTAAAAGCAAAGCAAAATGGACAACTTGAAGTTTTCTTACATCAGAAACCTCCATATCTGCATGTACATCCTAATTCCTGTATAATCCTGAGTGGTTTACCTCTTAAAATAAACAGACTCTACCTTATGTCCTTACTGGATTACCATGAGTAGGATGTTTACATAAAGGATATAGCTAAGTATTCACTGAACATAACAAAAGTGCAATTCATTCCCATGCATTAGAGCACATCATAATTTGGTGGCTATATTTAAATAAACCAAAATTTAACTATGCCAGCAATTACGATCTAATGTTAAGACTGTAATTGTGTTCAGTCTTCGCCCTCCAGAGTTTGATTCATTTGTATGTTTAACTACACTGCCACTACCTATAGAGCGTAAATATGAAGAATTTGGGGAGAGAGAAACTAAGCATAATTTGTTGTCCAGGTGTATTAGATACTGATTCAGTAAATACAATTTTTACAGCTAATAAAATCAGTTACATTGCAATTTACCTTTCATGCAAAGACCTATTTCTATAAACAACAGAACTTGAGTTTTGGTCTTAAGCAGTGCAGAAGTAGTGCAACACAGAAATAAAGGCTTTAAAGCTCCTTTTACTATCCTAGCTGTGGAATATGTCCATAATATTGAAGCAAAATAATTTTGAAGTTGTACTCACCTGTACTCTGGGGAACCACAATGCTGAGTGCCATTTTAGGCTGATGCAGTATCAAAACACTTGAACTTACAATATCTGAGAAAACATTATGTATAGAAAAATAAAGTAATTCTAAGAGGTGATCTAACTGTTTTCTTCAATTCTCTATAGGGGGATTATAAAGAAAAGAGAACCAGATTCTTGCCACAAGTGCATAGTGTAAGGACAAGAGGTAACAGGAACAAACTACAATAGGACGGAATTCCCACTGTAACGGGAAATGGAATTGAGTGAAATTGGAATCCCATTGAATGGGAAAAAACGGAATGGGATATAAGAAAGAAGTCTTGACTAAAATGAGATGCTCAGAGAGACTGTGGAATTCAAACTTGGCTGGATCAGATACAAAACAACCTCACCTAAATCTGAAGACAGCCTTGATTTCAGCAAGAGGTTGATCTGGTGTCTTCTTGTACTTATTTCCCCTGTGATTTAAAATTACTAATTTAGCTTTGATAAATTAGGCCCCAACAAGAAATAACAGAGCATTACTGACAAGTTTGTCCTACTAAATTAAAAAAAGAAAGAAAGAAAGAAAAACATGAGAAAAATTAGTCTCATGAGTCTCTCTTAAAGCTGATTGTTCCTGAGGGTCGGTAACAATTTCTTTACTGTAAGAGAGAGCAGAAAGCAATTCAATGGACAACAGGAGACATGGCATGTGCCAATCCTTGTAAAGCAGTTGAAACATGCAGTGGAACATACATACGAATGCATTCTTGGACAGGTGAGGATACATAGCTTTCACTAAAAGAGAGAGGACAGAAATCTCCGAAGTTGTACTTTAATATATATATGTCAAATTTGTCAGATACAGGAATTCTTACACAATTTAGGTCAGATTCTAAAATAACAGGTATATTGCTATAAAGCTCTGTAGTTGTTCAGCTATTAATCATGTTTCATTAATTCTCCTCTCAGATATTTTCAACACAATCTCCTTTAAAATAAAATTATTTAACAATCATGCAAGCACAAAGAGCCAATAATTGCTGTGGATTACTGTCTTGAAAAACAGTCCATTATATCTGTCATGTGAATTTTGTCTTCAGCTAGAGACTCTCTCTACACATCACTGTTGTTGCTGCTCTTCACCTTTATTAAATTACCACATGAAGGGCCTTGTGAAAAATCTTCATGGAACAATGTGGTGAATATCAATTAAAAGGTGCATCTTAATGACAATTAATAATCTCAGTGTAAATTTTGGTTCTTTTGACTTCAGCATTCTCCAAATCTCACTCTAGCTGCTGGACAACACGTGCACCACAGTCATAAAGAGCACAGTGAGCCTTAAGAAACACAACTTGTTGTTTTATGGTCTATTTTGCAAAATAATAGCATGGGAAAAAAAAAAAAAGAAAAAAAAAGAAAAAAAAAGCAGAGGCACTTAGTGAGCGGAATAAAAAAAAATAATACCATGCTAACATAATAGTTTATGGCTATTTAAGATGGGGATGTTGATATAGAAAGACAAAAAAATCTGCAAGATTAAGAGTAACTCATTCTCCTTTTATGTCCTGTTACTGCATGGCTGAACATAGCTACTAACTTTGTATTTTCAGAACGTACTGAATTTAAGAAAACTCTTTTGTTCCATTTGCAGCCCACATGCTGACACAGCATCTCATCTTCTATTGTTCCAACTCTAACTATTATCTGATACATTTGATGTGCTGAAAGATAAAAAGCGCACAGATTCCAGTTACCTTAGAGACAGCAAAAGAAGAATTACATAGCAAAAAAAAAACCAGCCGAGACTGGGCAGTTTCTGGCAGTTTTACTCTGGTGTGTATGAGACCCACAAATGTGAGTTTAGACTCACAAGCCAGGAGTCTTTGTTGGGGCTCTGTTATGCAGTGAATGATCTCACCCTCTTCTTACTCCCACACACAGAGGTATAGAGGGAAGAGCAGGCTCAACCAGTCCTAAATTCCTTTGCCAGCTCAGACTCCAGATAGATTCTGTAGCAGTGGGGAAGAACCATGGCTCATCTCTATTATTAGACAGAGCTATATTGAAGAAATAGATTTATTCAAGGTTAATAAATACTTGTCCCATCATTTTTTCCTGCATGCTGCTTTTCTTGATGAGGAAACACTGACCTCACAACTGGCAGAACTGGCTGCTGAGAGACATTGTAAATGCCTGTGGCCTCTGATTAGGTACAGTGCGAGGCTAAAAAGATTAATTTTCATATAGTTGCCCTGAAAATTTTTGAGAGATAGATGCTTCTCAAAGTCTGAACTCTTTTATCCCTAGCTATTTTACTCAACTGTTTTATGTAGGCTAGACATAACCAAGCTGTATTTCATCAGTATTGCATTCACATGACTTGAATAAAGAGACTGGAGAAGCTCCCATAAAATCTGATCAGATCAAACTAATTTTTAAAGAATGTTTTCACGAGAAACAAGTTCCAAGGGTAGGCAAAAAGCATACGTGACCTGATCAAAATCTGTGATTTATTTATTTATGTACACAGAAAACAGAATTGGTGGTTATGGTGTAACTTCATCATTAGGATTACAGTAGAAACCAGGAATATCCACAACTCTTCAAGTGACTGTCATACCTACTGAAAATGAAATTTCAGTGACTCCATGATATAAAGAACAAGTTGCTAAGTTGCTAGAGAGTAAAAGTTTTTTCACCAGTACAAAGTTGTACTGTGGTTCCAGGAAAGAAGAGCATTGTTAGTTGGGTTCAAGAACAAAAAGGATATCAAATGAAGGTAGGAGGAAATAAAGCCTTACTCCATTTGATGTGTGCCAACTGTGGTCTCATAAAGCAAAGAAATCTTGGAATGCTTTAAGTACATAATATTTTTAGAGCTCTAGTAAAGCAAATCTGAGCTGCTATTTACCACATTTAAAGATATGTGCCACAGAAGCTAGATTTTGCCATATATTTTGCCTATTCCGGTAACCTCTAATTAATAAACGCTGATGTGGAGGCAAGCTGAACACTCAGCTGTCTGTTCAGATTCCTCTGAATTACTCCCACGTACTTTTCTAAAGTATACAACATATAGCAATGGACTTGAATTATTCTGACGCCATTTTGTTAAAAAGAAGCAACACTGCTATGTCTGCCTTGCTGAATACAAATATTTTTCTTTCTCTTACAGGTGTTCAGTTTCTTGTCTTACTGGAGTATCTGTCTACATAAACTGTCTTCCTTCAGCATTTCCACAATTCTAGGGCAGAATAAGAAACAAACCTCTCTGGAACAGGTTTCCCAGAAAGGTTTTGAATGCCCCCTCTCTTGAAACATTCAAGGCCAGGCTGGATGGGGCTTCAAGCAACCTGGTCCAGAGGGAGATGCCCCTGCGTATAGCAGGGGGGGTTGGAACTAGATGATCTTAAAGGTCCCTTCCAGCCTAAACCAGTCTATGATTCTATGATTCTATAATTTTCACTTTGCCTAACTAAGCAGTACAACTGAAAAAAATAGTAATGCCAAAAAAGAAATCCATGAATATAATACTTGTTAGAATAACCTTTCCATTCACCCTGCTGTTCATGTACTGGTATTAAAAATCATGTTGTACATTGAGAAGTCAAAATGACATATGACAGCATGAAGGAACTGAGGGAATGTTGGTTTCGCTCCATCCAATCTGGGTGCAGGAAATGATGATATCACCCAGAAGCCAGATGCAGTCCCAGTAGCTGCTGAAAAAAATTTGATATATACAGTGTATATGAACCAGAGGTGGAATACACATGGGCAATCAGCAATCATCTAGAACAGCCATGAGCCAAATAACTAGAACAGAAAAAAAAAAAAAAAAGTATGGAATCAAAATACACTCTGGGTGGGATCAAACCATGGGTGGACTAGAAAAAAGTTCAAGTTTTACGAGGAATCCAATTAGGATTTCCTGTAATGGCACACTGTTACTTAAAGCAGAACTACTGTGCTACCATGCAAGCTGAAATTCTCAAAATAATGGCATTGTATATGTACCCTGTGTTATGTGGCTGAGAGTAGACAAAGACATATCAGGTCTGACTAAAAGTGAGATCTTGTAGCTCAGAGAAAATGATTGCAATCTGTTAGAATTAGAAACTTGGATGAAAGTGAAACAAAATCTTTCCTCGTTTTTTTAGCTACATAAATTCCAGTATTTTGTTGTTGGTAGTGTCACTGAAATAAAGAGATCTCAGGGGCACAAAAATTCTGTGGGAGTAGGTACAGAGAAAGTGGCAACCAGAGACACAAGCTTCAAGCAAGAAGGTTCAAAATTTAATGACCTGTGTAGGAAGATAAATGAGACTTCATGAGAAAACAGCAATGCTAGCATGAGGACATTTTTAGGTGTGGATGGCGAGCACCCTCAGTGCTGATAAATTGCCAGCTGACAAAAAGCTACATCCTGTAGTGATAACTGTGCAAAACCATGACATATTTTTTCTGCTTTTTTTTTTTTTTTTTATTTTATCACAGCCATTTGAATGTATATTTTATGAATAGCATGCTGTACTTAAAGTTAAAAACAAAAGCAGCAGGCACAATATTCCACATATCAATCACAATATTTTACCTCTCAATTATATTTAATTTAATAATTGTATTATTTTTACCTGTTTTAACTTTAAGGGCTTCTATTGCAAATACTGTATTTTTGCAGGTGGTTTAGGTTACCAACAATTTTCAGTAAGAGCTCTTTCTCTCTCTCTTTTTTTTTTTTTTTTTTTTTCCTGAAAGCTCTTCTCTATACCATTATTTTGTCTAATCATTAGCCTTCCTGGAAATATTAATCATTATGTCTGCTAGGCTTTCAGAAAGACCTGCGTCAAGTTTCTTTAAATTGCTTCTCTGTTTATTTTAGCCACAGTCTGAATAAAATGATTTGAATAAACAGGTCTGAAGCATATCCTGAATCGTACAGTTGGGATATGAACCTGAAATCCAACATAATTCCTGGCATTAAAGTAATAGAATTCAGTAGAAAGAAAGAATTGTATTAAGCTATAACTGCACACAAAAAGGAATTCACTATAGTTAGCTATGTTTTTCACAGCAAAATGCTTTTTATTGTCCTTTATTTCTTATGCAAAAGAGCATGGGTCTAATCTGCTAGAAATCATGAGAAATTTGCTGCCATAGTTTTTGACTGATCATACACCCCACTACTTGAGAGTCATTTAGAAAGAGCCAGGTGAGAATATGGGCTCAATGACACCACTAGTTGAAATGTATTGACCTCATATTACATAGAAAGAACAAGAGATTAAGATTATGGAATGTCTAGCCCTAAAACTGTAAGGTTAAACCCATATTAAATATTGCAATGGTTTCTGGGACAAGGTACTTCAATAGCTAAATCAGTCATGTCCAACTTATTCCTATTTAGGTCAGAAAAGTGGTCACAGTTGCAAAGTTCCAGTGTAACATTACTCTCATTTACTATCTTATCCTTGCAATATGTCTAATGAAACCCTATCACAGATGGATGAACATCTAATTCATGAACAAATATTTGTGGGCCATGCCATTTTAGTCTTCCTAAAGAGTTTCTGTTTTAGTGATTATAGTTTTCATTTGCTCCAGTATTCAGTAAGGTGTTCTGATCTAAAACTCTGTAGTCTGAAGATTCAAATATACTTTTCATAGGGGCAGATCGTAAATGAGAGCACAGCTGCCAATCTAGGAACTCACAAAACTTGCCAATTATTTTGCTGGCTTAGGGAACACACAAGGACATTTTTTTTATATCACTAGATTAACATGGTGTACAGTGAAAACTGTTTTGACTACTGGTCTGTGTTTGTGAAAATGGCTCAACCTGTTCTATATGAGGAATGAGCTAGATAGAGTTATCGCAAGGGTGCCCACACTTATTACTAGGCCCTACCTATTGACTATAATTAAAATCCAACCAGTTTGATATACATCTCATAAAGTAGTGGCTACTAACGTGCTGGCACTGACAGCTCACACACAGTATTTATTGTCTCTTGTTTTATGGGTTTAGAAAATAAAAGGACTGGTTAGCTAAATAAAACCAGTGTAAGAAATAGGCCAAAGTATTTTGAATGAAAACATCTTAAAACCAGTTTAGTTGGATAATAGAATAGCTCCATTTTGCTCATTGAGCACTATTGATTTTTTTGGCATGGAAGAGAAAAAAAATAACAGATGGTGAAAGAAATAAATTAAGCTGCTAGTGATGGAATACAATATCACAATGAATTATAAAAATGATGAACACAAATCCTTTTAAATACACATTCACAGTCAGTATAAAAGGTTCATGTTGTTGAAGTTTTGGTTTATCTTCTAGTTATTATAGGTTTTACATTCAATACAAGTCCAGTATGAATTCAAAATAGAAATCCCAGGCAATGCAGAAAAGATTCAAAGGTAATGTTTTCACTGGGATCAAACATGAGCCAAAATTAGCGCATATATCCTCAGATTTTAGGAACTATAAACTATTACGGCTGAAAATCAATACAGAAAACAGAAGAAAACAGAAACAAAACAAACAAAAAAAAAAGGTAAGATGTATTCATATAAATGATCAATCAAGAACTGCTGTGGGGACTGCTAAATGTAACCCATATTCAGAATCAAAATTGCAATGTCCAAACTTGTGTGATTGCTACTCTCTTTGTTTCAGTAGAAATACATAACTCTTTAGGAATTCTCAGCTTGACTCTTCAGTAATAACACTTCTTTTTTTTTTGTGACCAAATCATCCTTATAGGGCCACAGGCTCTATATGAAATGTAGAGATATTTATTTTTCATGTAATGAAAATGATGCTTCTTCAAAATACTGTCATTTTTCTGTAAGTTAACATTCTGCAAAACCACACAACTTTTGATAAACAGAATATCAGTAATTGCTTCAGCAGAATTATAATCTTCTCCTATATTAGTGAAGACAAATTCCTTCTATTGTCCACGGTTATCATTTATTATTTATAATATCAATACTTTTCACCCTCTAGCCCTCCAGGCATGGTTCAAAGACCATTTGGTAACCATTTAGCAGATGAAGCATGAAGAAGTTTAATTTGGTTTTGAAGGCTCTAATCATGATTGGGAACCAGGCTCCTCTTCCTGAAAACCCATAACAAACCTTGCACTACATTTCAGTAAGCTTGCTGCTTTAAACTCTATGGAAAAATCACTTTATCAAACCTATAGATTAGTTTTGCATTTGCTTTTGAAAAACATGTGTAAATGACAAGGATATCAAAATGTTTGAACAGAGATAACTGAATGCTATTTACTCTATTGGGAATTTTTAGAGCGCAGGGCCATGGTTCCAAGGTTTGCACTATCCAGTTGTACTTAATTTGTTTATTCCAATATCCAGTTAGATAAGCTTCATTCATATTGATAAGAGTGGATTTATTATTATTATTGTTTTTATTTTAGACCTAGGTCTCCTGTTACAGATCACCGGGTCACACTTTCTGTTTCTTGCTGTATTTCTTCATGCCTCACAGGAGATGCAATGATCAATGTTATTTGACAGGTATTACTACCCCTGGCCATTAGACAACATTTACTGCATCAGAATTTACCAACAGACATTGTCTGCATGACTAGAATAATTTCAAGAACTATGGGCTATCGTTTGTGTCTCAAGATGGAATATTTTCACTATTGCTGATCTCTACATCAAGTGAATTTCATTCCTGAACAGTTTTAGATGGCCAAAGCATACGATACTATACAGCAGCAAACTGTTCATAAACACGTTAATCGACTCAGCAAGATAAGAGCTGATCTTCGGACACATTTTGCGGATGCATCAAGTGTATCTGGCATGAAGACACATATTTCTTGAGAGTTTTGTGGGTCATAGAGAACTGTGAGCTATGGCATACATGATTTTGTAAGATTCCTATACTAAATGTTGTAACATACCTCTGTATGTTTCTTACCAAGCAAGACAAACTAACTTCTAAGCTCATTTTCTACCCCTGATGCTACTGGAAATCTGGTTCCTGATTGACGAAATAAAACCGTGAAACAAACCTGTAAGAGAAATAGAAATAGCCATGCATACTCAAAAGAGTATGTATTGAATACATTCATCAGCAAAAGGAGAAAACAACACCTGTTCATATGCACATCACAACTTTAGAAGTAGGTGATCACTTCCATAAATAACTAAAACACAACTGTTCTGAATAATCTTTGTAAAATCTTGAGTCCTTAAATTATAAAGCTTCTCATATCTGAGCTCTCAGTTAGATATCAAAGTTTATTTGCTGTCATTACTCATTAAGGTACTGCACACCATTCATGGAAGATGTTGGAGAGTATTGCTATCTTACAAGATACCTCTGATAAAGACAGAAAGATGATCTCATGTGCCTGAAAATCTCTCAGGTAAATGATCAAGATAACAAGGCAGAAAATTCTTACTTGAAACGTAAATAAAACATTTACATTACTTGAAATGTAAATAAAACAGGATGTGCTGAGAGTATGAACTATGGTTTTCATGGCAATAGAAATGAGTAGCCCTCTGATCCAGTGCAGTTAAAAATATCAGGAAACTAGTATGGTCTAGTTCTTCAGGACATTAAATAACACTATGCTAAGAAAAATAAACTGCTACATAAGGAAAAAAATAGGTAATATGTTTCCAAGTCTAAACAGTTTGGATTTCAAGGTTCAATATTTTTCTTTTCTTCTTTACTTTCCATTTGTTTCTATATACATATTCTTCCCATAATACAATGTATTATTAATATTTAGCTTAATTTGTACACATATATTAGAATATGAATGTGCATATATACATTAGAAAGTATAGAGACTATTTTGCCAACTGATTAAAAGTGATCCATGAACAATGATTGTCATTAAAAAATGTGTACCACAAGCCAGAGATGAGAACACATAACTTTTAAAGGATGAATGAGCAATATTGTTTTGATTCAGCTTGTCTCTTAAAAGACAGTATTTTCAAAGGCATTCAACTCTTTAGCTGACTAGCTATCTTTGAAAAAACAAAGTTCAGAGCTGCTTTAGAAATATCAAAGTGTATAGATAAAACTGCATATAATTTGAAATCAGCCCATCAAAGAATCTAAAAATTCATTATCACTCAGTCCTGGTTTTGCTTAGAAGAACTGCAAAAAGATCTGCAGAGTTAAGATGGCTGAAAACAAAACAACATTAATCAGAGCAATGTTCAGCCTTAAAAGGAACATTGTAACTCTCTCCATAATATGGGCAGCCTATGATGGTGGTAAGGAAACTTTATATAAAGGCCTTCCTGAGGAACCCTTGTAGTAAAATCTGGTACAGTTGTACACTGGAACAGATCTGTACAGAATTCTGCTCCTGTTTCTGTTACAAATTCCCTTGTAAATAGGTGTTAGGCTTGAAATAATTCAAAGTGAATGTTGTTTTAAATGCTTTCTTCTGTTTAGATCCACAGTTGTGTTTGGTTTGGAAAAGCCCAATATACTGGTACTCTCTTATGATTACAAAAAGTTTAACGATGGCATTCTCTGAACAGAAATAAATACAGAATTTCCCAGTACTTATTTTATTTCTTTAAATTTCAGTTGTGTTTTTTTTTTCTCAGCTGTCAATCTCAGTGGCAGCTGCTAGAGCTACTTATTTTTATTCCTGTAAAATAAAATGGTGTTGTTTTTTTTTTCCCCAACAAACACTTGGAACATTTTCTTCCATATAGTCTATACATTTTCTCCTTATACTAACCTACTTCTGCTTATGATGTCTGTTTTGTGCTGGAGAGGTCTCCAAACTATTGCCTTGGCAACCAATAAACATTAATCCATGTGAGATTTTCCTCTTGAAATACTTTCTATATTGGAAATGTTATGTAGGAGGTAAAATTCACTGGAACTGGAAAAGATGTTCAGATGATTTAATTCATATTCTTCTTTTTTTTCTTTTTTCCATTTTTTCCCCCTGGATTTTGCAGCAAAACAGTCTTAGATATTTCTTTTATGAGAGCAAATTCACTGTCAGCCTCATGGAATTGGCTCCACTGGGCATGCTTGGACATGGATTTATCCATCCCAGAAGACTTTTCCAGAACCTGAGCAGTCTAACAGAACACAATGCAGCTCCCTTGAGGCCCAGAATAGCCTGTGTAACATCAGGTCCTATGTTACTTTCTGTTAGCATTCTTAATTTTCAGTAACACATATTTACAGTATGGTTTCAAAGGACCAATGACTGTAAAGGATCAATGACTGTAAGAAATATTTTAAGCTGGTAGGTGCCTGTGAAAAAAAATTGGTTCTTTAACCTTAACAGTTCTGCAGGTTAAAGCACTTTCTAATTTGCATAGCAAGATTCAGTGCCATTGACATACCACTTAAATTATTTTGTCAGAAATTTCAGGCAAATAACACTGTACTTTGCCCTGCCTCTCCAAGTAATGCCAGCTGTTGGAATTGAGCTTGAGAAGAGAAATAATGTTGTAACATCATCTATAACCAGAGACTATGACCTAATTTATATGCAACTTAAATAAATTGGAAGACATTTAATTTAATAGGCTTCAGATTACACCTTCATAAAGTGATACTAAGGATAAGAATTTATCCAGAATCTCACAATCAGGAACAACTAGTTTAAAGGACTAATCAAGTCCACTGGTGTCTTCCAGTCAGCTTTGAAAAAGTGCCAGAGTATGGAAAGTAGTAATACTAGCAGAAGGTGACAGAGGTTAAGGATTAATGTGGTGAAGCCCAACATCCAAATGCTGTTGCACAGTGTGCACTTCAAAGTCAATTTACATGCAGAAATCTTTATTCATAAGAGCAACACTTTGGAGCATTTGTCAATATGAAATAACACATTACTTGAGTCTCTGAAGACATGATTTGAACCATAATGTGTGTTATTTCAAAATAACACAGAGCTTGTCACTTATTATTACTGTAATAACCAGTATTTGAGTAAATCAACAGTGATAATGAGTACTTACATCAAGGAAGCAGCAATTCTAGCAAAGGAGAAATTCTTTTTTTTTTATTGTATTCCTTATGGAAAACAAAGAAAACCTTTTGTAAATATGGACTTTTGTTCCAGACTTACCTTCTGAAGAAAGGTTAAACCCCTCAGAATGAGTACATGATTTCCTTAACATTCAAACACAACATGGGATTAACTTTTCAGAAATGTTTTCTGTGCTTAATAATGCTCATATATTCATCTATGCCAGAGCCTAGGGGACTGCACAGCTTGTTTTGGAAAACAGTCATTCTTCTTGCATGACACCTGGAAGTCCCCTGATAATCTAGAATATTCCAGCTGACTAGTATAACAAACTGCACCTGAAACCACAGATTATATACATGTATATGTAGAGAGAGAGAAAAAAAAAGAAAAGAAGAAAGGAAGAAAGAAACAAGAGAATGCACAGAGCGTTTCAGCATCAATCAGAATGAAAATGAAATTGCATCTCCTCAACAGCATTTTTGTGAAACAAAACTGTCTTTTCATACTGAAATGAATGAATGTAGCAAACTTGAAAATTTTTTCAGCCTTCACATACAGAGCATTGCTAGATGCAAAGGAGAAATTTGGAAAACAGAAATTCTCAACTTTTGAATGCATGATGGGAAATAATCATGAAAATAATCTTTTAGAACAAGGGTAAGCTATAAAAGTGACTTTTTAAACTAACAATGCCTTTTTTAACTGTCTAAAATGAACAGTCTTCCAAATTCCATTTCACTTCTCAGCTGCGAAAGCGAGGCAGTCAGGAAGGTACTTTTCGAATGACTAAACCTGAGTGTGTGAAATCAATCTGCATATACTGTTAAGGAATTGCTCATCATTTCTTTTCATATATATATAAGTCTCTTTTCTACTGCTTTCTTACTAGAGTAAAAATAAAGAAGAGTAAGGCTTTTTGTTTCAGTACTTAGGCATTTGGTTGAGCCTTGAACTAAATACTTGTATTATTTATCAGTTATACCACTTCTTCTGAAAAGCCCAGGTAGAATCCCATTACGCATAAATAGTAGTTCTTGCCTTTGAGAAATATTCACTATCTCTGGAAAATAAAACAAATGTGTAAGAATACACTGGAAGCCAAGGCACAGAAGTATTATCTGAGGTCTCACAGAAAGTTTGTGTTAGAACATGAAATTGAAGACTATCTGTTTTAGCCACAGTCTTCCTGACGTTATTAATGTCCTTGAAGCGTGAAGGCAAACGCACATCTTAACCTATCAAAATCTTAAATGCTTTATTCTTAAAAAAATTGAGCAATAGCTCTCAACTGTGGTATAATCTTATTTTATCCAATATAGCGGGCACCTCATCTGCTTTCTATGAAGGAAGGATAATGAATAATGAAATATACAGACCAAATAATTTAGAACTTATTTACATAATAGTTCTGTTCAACATATTGTAACAAATATTTTTTCTCTAATTCATGTATTAAATGCTACTAAAAATTAAATACATTTTTAATGCTATTTTTGTTGCAGTGAATACTGAGGACTATGTTTTGACATTAACACTTAGCTGTAATGGTCAGGATGGTTTGGAGCTTCACAACTCACACAGGAGCTTCATGAAGCACTGCTTTTCTGGGACTATATAGCTTCATAGCAGGAATAAGTACAGCTGAAGAACTTTTTTGCCTCAAGGGAAATTACAATATTCCAACAGCTGTTTTAAAATTAAGACAAACAGTCAAAAAGCTGAACTTTTCACAGAGTGACAATCTAGAAAAAAATGACATGCAGGAATGTACAGCTTTTTGTTTTGATCATTTCACCTGTCTGTTCTGGTCTGGGTGATTAACTTTCTTAGGCTCTAGCAGGGAAAAAACAGCCCAGATATGGCCAAGTCATATCCTCAAACTGAGAAATCTTGAAATTTTTCTGAATCTTGCATGGCATCTTCTGATTCTAATCTATTTAAAGATAAACAACTCATCACTGATTCTTACCAGTTGGTCAGGATACAAGGCTAGACTGTATGTCTTAAGCTGTGCTGCCATCATATAATGCTTATGCTGTTTTCTGAGGTACTGTCAAAGATTTTAACAGGAGTTTTGGTCTCGTGCAAAAAAAGATGGGAAAGCAAACACCTAAACCACATGAAGTTCTTATAAACTTTGCTGTAACCCTGTTCACACACAGTTTAATGTCAGATGAGTGCAAAATCATGTGCTGTAGAGCAGTGCAATGATCCAAAGTATGTTTTCATTTGGATAGAACTGGTGGAAAATTTTGATTAAATGGAAACTTCCTTTTTCATTGACAATTCATTTTGATGGAAAACGCCTGCTTAATCTTTGTAATACACTACCAGACAGTCCCACAAGGCAAATTCTCTGTTTATGCATGACTTAGAGAGAGCAACCATCAGCCAGGTTGCTTCAGCACTTTGCTGTTGCAGCTCAGCTCTTACGTGCCAGTTCAAACCTGGAGTGCCAGTTGTAGTGGTGAATGAAGCAGCATGAACTGGTCACTCACTCATTTCACACACACCACAAATCAATTCCTGTATGATAGTGCTTTTCATTTACTACATATGCTGAACTGCATTTGACCTGGTGGTGAAAGGTTTCATTTACCATTACAGTCGCTTCAGCTGTGCAGTCTCCAGTCTGTACACTGATTTATGGATGGATGGATTTGCATATGGCAAACATCCACATAGCTTTATAAGTTAGCCTTTATGCCAATAAATGTAAAGTTAAGGCTATGATACTAGCATGAGTAATGTTTTTGTTAGAAACAGCTCTGTTATTTTTTTTTTTTTTTAATGCATGTAAGGATAGAATTCCACTCTGCTTCCAGTTTAAAACATAGGGAGACTGCAAGAAAAGAAATAATCTTTCTTTATGGTCATTTCATTTCTTACTGGCTGAGTTTTGCTGTTCCTTAGCAGGTATATCTGGGGATCATTTTATTCCTGGAGACAGAACTGTATATAAATCTTGACACTGGTGGAGAAATTTCCAGGCTGGTCTTGGAGGTGGAACATTAGAACAGCAATATCCAGCCAGACCAAAAACCAGTACCATGCAGTGACTACTGATGACCAGCTGTGGATGATTAAAGAAAGAAGATGAGAGAAGACATAGTTCCTAATAGCTCTCAAGTTACACCTGAAGAATTTTTTTTTTTTTTAAGTGACAATTGATCTCCTTTATATCTGGCCTCACTGATGGCTGTAGAAGGCTCATGATCAGGTAGTTTCAATACCAGCACTGCTAACACCCTTTATAAATACTAAAGCCAATGTCCTGGTTTTCAGAGCACCTGATATTTTTACTGTAATCAAGCTGTCACTCTCCACAGCATACACGTGTATCTTCCAGTAATGTTAACACTGTCTTGATGAAACTTCATGACAAATACTAATACTCTTTGTTTCCTGGTATAAGCAAAGGAGAAAAGATCCACCTCCCACCCACATTCTGTAGCAGCTTTAGGAATGCAAGACCTTTCACACTTAAATCATCTACTATGCAATGAAAATGTTTATACGCAGTGAAACATAAAACACATCATTCATTATTTTGAAACTTAATGTTGAATTAGACATTCACATTGAGGAAGTGCTAAAAATAACTTGCAGCAGGGTGTGGTGTAATTTTGCATTATTTATGAATCTGGCCCAAGCATGGTTATGTAAATATCTTTATGTTTGTGTATGTTATGTAGGTAAATGCATACATGCACCTAAAGACACACTCAGAATTCACAGACTTTAGAAAGTTTGTTCCCTTAGTTCAGTGGAGGGATAGACTGAACTCAGATATGCCCCATACCCCATCGGAACAAACAGTTGGGTGGGAAAAAAATTCTGATTTCAGTTCAGCAAGGCAAATGAAGGAGTATTTCATGTTGGATGTATATTCCACATACCCTGCTGCTGGCTGGCAATGTTACACACGTCTGATGCCTGCACATCCTCTATTTATCAAGTGAACAGGATCATAGACTTTCTTACAGTAAGTGATCTCCTTGACAGATACAAATCTTTTGTGTATATATTACTATATAATGCATTTTCTACCTTCTAATATCAGCTAGCACTACTGAAGTGTTAGGACGCCGCTGTTCCACAGCAGCACATACCTGTTAACTAGGGAAATACTCTGTGGGTTGTACTGATTGTTGATGCAGTTTAAGTAACAACCCTAATGAAATTGATGTGCCATTCCAGCCTAGTGAAAGGCTTCATAGCCACCTTCACCAGAGATCAGTAAAGTAAATGTTTTTCGTATTGGATTTTATGCCACAAATTGTTTCCACTCCTATTTTTAATAGAAAGCATTCTTTTTATTTCCTTCTTTAAATGTATATCTGTTACAAAACATGAAAAATGTTACTGTTCCACCACACTCTACTGCATTTGAGACTTTCTGCATTTTCTTAAGATGTGATCACATAGGCCACAATAATTTTTTGGGTAACAGAAATGTCTCCGTAAATGAATAGAATCATAGAATCATGGGATCCTTAGAGTTGGAAGGGGCCTTTAAAGGTCAATTAGTTCAATTCTCCTGCAATGAACAGGGACATGCACAGCTAGATCAGGTTGCCCAGGGCCCGATTCAGCCTCACCTTGAATATCTCCAGGACAGGGCATCCACCATGTCTCCGGGCAACCTGTTCCAGTGCCTCATCACCCTCACTGTAAAATACATCTGATAAATCTAAGAGTTGATATTGCTCTTGCTCTTTTGAAAAGTGTTCCAAGGGACCTCTGAAAATACATCTGGAGTGAGGGAGCACATGGCCTTTGCTTGCAGGCCCACTTTGTCAGACTGATGTTTGAAAAGGAGCAGGGATTCTTCACCCATCCGCTAGTGTTAGCAGCTATTTAGAGTGGCAGGAAAGCAGCTCTGGAGTCTTCCACTGTGGAGAAGAGCTCTTAGGTCCTTTCATATGAGCTCATGTGAGAAGCAGGCAGAAGCAACTTTCACTCAAAGTGCCTCAAGCTATAGCTATAGTGAGTAAGCAATGCTCCAGTAACAGACAAAAGTTTCCACAAGACTGTGACCTCTTCAGAAAGATATGGGAATGGTTACTGAAACAGAACGATTTCATTATGGAAAATCTATTGCAAGACTTAAGTATTACTTATCTAAAGTTACTGTGCTAAAATCAGTGGAACAGCTTCAAGGTTGACTTGTATCTAATTTGTGCTCTATGTTATGTACACAGAATTCTACATAGAATATTTGAAATGAAAGGCCTTTAGAAGGGAAAACTGAGATAAAGTAAGACACAATGTACTCCACTGCTCACAAACTAAGTTTAAACTTGCTTTGACATTTTAAAAAAAAAAATTTAATTGACATTTATACATATCCTAAAAATGACTCAAAGATCCACCAGGCTGAGCCAGAGTTGCTGTGGAGACTTCACTTGACATTTTTGTGTCCCGCTCGACATGAGGATGTTCCAAAACACAACAAGGCAAAGAATGCTCTTCTTGTGGTATTTTAGAGCAGTGTGGATCTTATGGCATAAGTAGAATCAAGAGAGACTGTTACTGGATAAAAACTATTTAAGTTGGAAACAGAACAACATTTTGAATAGCGTTTGCCTCATTTCTTCCCATTAACTGGGCAAAGCTCAACAGTTTCAAGTGTTCCAAATAATTGCTTGTTTTTTTATGGATTATTATTCCACATGTGAAGGAGAACGTATAAAGCCTCCCAAAAGGGCACTTCACGCCAGAGTGCCATGTATATTAAAATCAGTTGCACTACTCGTGTGAGTAGGAGTTTGTAACATCAGTTCTTTTATTTTCATTTTTAATCTTCTCATAAATACTCAGACAAATCACATTTTGTTACAGGAATATTAGTGTGATTTGGCAAATCCCAGAGCCTTTGAATAATTGCCCTTTCTAAATTCAGTGAATGAAATTCCATAACTTTGTTTCTGTGAATCCTTTTCAGCATAATTTAACCAGATCAAATTAGTGCACGGAATCTTTTTGAGAAAGAAAATGTGTGCTATAAATGATTACAGGGGTGACACGAACTATTTACTGAATTATGGAGCTGGAATAAAACACATCATGGTATTTTGAGGTACGTAGATGGAAACTACAAAATAATATCAAGGAAAATGATTATTGCTCGGTAAACTACAGCAACAGTCCCACGTTATCTCATGATTAACAGGTAGGTACATAATTCACAGCACTTTCTGAGGTGAACTTTACTTTGGAACCATTTGTGCCTGCCTAATCACACTTTTTGGAGCTGTTTCAGGCATGAAAGGCTTAGTAAATCTTTCTCTCTCCATATATACACATGCCAATTCTATGCAGACACAAAGTACAATAAAACATATAGAAAACTGTCTGGCACAGAGCCTATTAAGATTTTTACTTTACTCCATGTTCCTTGTTCTACTGTCTTATTTTCATTTATTTTGCTCCACTGCATGCATGAAGAACTGCACCTTTTGAAGGATATGTTTAGCATTAAACTAAACCATCTACCTATCCTACCCAGTTAAACACATATTGAAGTGCAACAGTGGAGAATAGTGAAACGCTGAGTGGTTTGTAAACCAGATTCAAATAATGAATTATTTTGAATGTCTCTTGGAATAGGCACTAACAGACACGATTCAGAATAATACTCATATCCTTTACGTTCCTTCCATTCCTTCCTCTGGTTCTTCAGTGAAAGTCTATATCTGCTTACCTCTCAGGTCTTGTTCTTTCTTTATTATTTCTTTCTATTCTTCTCCCCCCTCCCCCCTTGGGGAGGAAGAGAAGGTTTAAGGTTTAAGAAAAGGTTGTTTTTTTTTTTTAATATTAAAAGAAGCAGAAAATGTATAGTTGTGGAAGACTTGATCTTGCTTTGTAAGATTCACTTTTCCCCAAATGGTCATCATTACAATAAATCTATTTAAGGCATGGGAGTTTCCATACCTGTGAATAGGTTAAAGTTTTATGGTACTGCTTTTCACAGCACTTTGAAATGCAACAATCTTTGTCAGGAGGTAGCTGCAGAATTATTTACATATCTCTCTTCATATCTCAGCTGACCATTCACATGCAAATAAGAGCTTTGACAGCTTCTCAGCACATTTATGAAAGCCAGTGATCTGTCCATTTTCAGTTCAGATTGAAGAATATGACAATACCTTAGAATAAAGGCCTGTCAGACTCTAGATTAGTTTCTTACTCTGCAATACTGAATATGAAATAGAAAAAAAAAAAAAAAAAAAAAAAAAAAAGAAGAAAAAGAAACGAGAACAAAAAAAAAAAAAAAAACTTGAGTAAAAAGTGAATGCATTTTTTGTCACAAAATTAGAATCAGTTTCTCAAGGATGGGCTGAGAGAGAGCAATTTTGAAAAGTATTTGAAAGGCAGAACTGATTTAAGCTATGTGTTTTTTTTCTCCATCAGTCAGTATCCAACAAAACAACTCAAACTCTCAAGAAAACCTGATTTTTTAGAATAGGTTGAATTTCATGATGGATGCATGATGGATGCACGAACATGATGTATAGGGATGAAAGTGCACAGAATATACCTTTCTGTTAAAACATTATGTTTGGAAAAACTGGAGTTGTGCTGCTGAGCCCATGGTATGGACTCACTAAAAAGTGGACCCATAGCAGCTCATCTCTTCATCTCTGCACACCACATGTTCATCTTTTGGCTGGCACATGCAAGCAATTCTCTGCTAAATCCTGATGTCCAAAGAGTCTAACTGAGTTGCTCTGCTCAGGACAGTATTGTCCCTTCATGGTGATTATCAAAAATTATTGCTACTCTTCCTGCTCACTAGCTTTTATTTTCAAAGAAAATTTGTTATAAGAATTAAAGTTCCAGTGTCTTATAACCAGAAACAAGTACATGCTTCCTAGCCTAAAAAGTCATATTTCACTTCTCCTCATACAATTTACATACATTGATCACTACCATATGTCTGGCATAAGGTAAAATAGTTTGTATGCATAGTAATGGTGGTGAACCTCCAGTGAAACAAAATTCAGCATTTGTCATATTCCTACACACTGACAGAAAACAGTTTTAAGAGAATGGCAATTACGAGAAATGTCCTTTAAAAAGTTGCTTATAGACTCATCTATGCAAATCATGTTAAAATATGGAAGGTGTGTTGCTCAGTCTTGTCCTCATTCTCTTTGGAGCAATGTCAATTAGCAGTATCAGTGGTCTAATTCCCTTCTCTCTTGCACCACTGCAGACACAATCATTTAATGAAGTTATATTTGATTTACATTAGGATAATTGTTAATAGCTTAAAATTTCTAATATAGATTAATAGTACACATGAGATTTGATAATGAGAAGGCAAATGCAAAAGTTTCTTTACTTCAGTAAACTGAATCTTTTGTGTTGGTTTCTGATGATATGAATGGCAGCCTCCAGAACTGAATTTAGCTTTTCTAGCATCACCAAACCAATACAAACAATATGCTTTGATAAGATATCTTAGTCTAACAAGTCAAACTACAGAATTTTGCCTCACCAAAACCATGTATGTGTCTCTTCTGTATTTCTTAATTAATAGCATGAAAATCGGTATTCTATTGTAGAAGAAGAATGTTATTCAAAGCAACCATGACATCATGTAAGTGGCATGAGAAAGCATAAAAGCAAAGCAAAGAAATTCCTCGTGTTAGTTCACTAATGATAAAATTTACATGTCCCATACAAGATACGTGGAATGTACAAACAACCAATTTTATCTTCACAGAGGCCAGGCTGACAGAGGGAACAGGCGATCTCTTATTTATTTTAGGAATCTTATGGAGATGCATAATTCCCTTTCTGAATTTATTATAGCAGTTAATCCTCATTATGAGATTTGAACTAAGGCTGTTAGGCTATAGTTTTCCAATGAGCGAGTCACAAATGACAGGCAATTATATCTGACTGAGCTGATTAGCAAATATTTCCCCAGTGACAGAGAAGGGATGCACTTCTCCTGGAGATGGCTGGAAAGCATGGGGCATGAAGAGTGAGAAAAAGGACTGTGTATGGAAAGAAAAAGAAGTTTAGAGTTCAGAATCTCTTGGTAAGCACATATGCATGTAAGGGCAGAGGAGTATTAGACACCTCTGTTAAGATATGTTCGGACTGAGTGGAAAGGGAAGTGTCTAAAGGTTTTTAGTTTTGTCTGATAAGCACACACACACACACAAAAAGCATTATCTTACTCTCCCTTTGTTTTTAAAGTTGATTTTCTGCTATGGTTACAAAAGTAAAAAGGAGAGGTCTAGTTTAAACTTAAAGAACCGGGCCAGGTTCTTGCAAGCTCTCACATACTTCTGTAGACAGAATTGCAAAGACTAAACATAAAAGTTCCTTTTCTTCAGATGAAGCCATCTGTAATCACCTTCACAGTGTGTTTAGTGTGAAATAAAGGTAGAAAGTCCAAAAAATATTGTAAAGTTATCCTACATAGAACCATCTAGAATATCTAAATTGCATTAATTTGTATGGCCTTTCTGGATAAAAGGCACTTGTTTCATGTTACAAACAAATAGATTTGTGAATATAATATTGTAATGACTTTAATATACCCATAAGGTCTTTGTATGTTGATCAAAACTAAATTCTGGCTGAATTTTGAATATATACATTAATGAGATTATTCTGAGAGTGGATACAATGCTGAATAAGCACAGCAAGTCTCTGACCTTGAGCAATTCCTCATGAGATTACTTAATATCACTTTGAGGTGAAGAAGCTGACAGAGAAGAGCCAAAGAATTAATAGGATTTCACATTTATGGTGTTTTCTTTCATTCCTGTTACAGTGCAGATTTCCTGTGTACCTTCAGCCATGGTGTTGGGTTTCTGTTAACCTCCAACTTCCACTTGTGGGTGAGGCTAAAAAAACTTTCCTAATTTGCATGACTGTTGTCCACTAAAGAGTTGCAATGGGTGTTAGAAGAATGATGAAAGACGCAAAATTGAAAAGGGATGTCAGAAAAGGAAGTAAAATACTCAGTAGACTACTGTTCCCTGTACGGAGTAAAACATCACAGATGGAAAAAGGGTCTGGGAAAATCTGAAAAGTTTAGAATGATAAATTTATGTAAATTTTGCTTTCTATACTCAAGCTGCAAAGAAAACCAAAATGTCCAACAGTCATTCTTATTTTTACTTTCAAAACATTCCTTTAAGAAGAGTTATATGGAATATTCTTTCAAATTTTATAAATTTCTAAATCTTTTCTCATGAGATGAAATCTTGCTTGCCCAATTCTTTGAGGTCAGTTATTATGACTACAGTATGTATGACTGAGGATTCATATTTTGAACAGCAATGTGGGGGAAGGGTTACCGTACTGATAACTGCACAACCGACATCCTTCAAATACTGTCTTGTTAATGTTTAGAACATTTCAGATAAGTGACAACAAGGGTTCTTTTAAAATGTTAACATGCCTTCCTGTACGTCTGAATTTACATTTACTCTCACTTGATGGTCTCTGACACATCTTGGAAGAGCAGCAATTTAAAAATAAAGTGATTTCCGGACCATGCAATTCAGAAATTCATTTATATTGTTCTTCGTAAGCAGCTGAAACAAGAAGTCTTGATGTAGCTGTTCATTTGCTGTATTAGTGAAGAAGATGAGAAAGTAATCTGGAAGATAAAATTTTCTTACTGTTATCCACAAAAAGATATTTCTGCTGCCCTTCCCATTAACTGAAAGAATGTTATACCTATCATATAGGGCTAGCAGAACAGAGATGTATACACTGACTTGCATGATGGGGATGAGATCAGATTAACCTACAGGTATTACAGACCAACACTCATCATTGCTGATATGAATTTTGTTGTGTTTGGAGAAAAAGAGCTCTACCAGGAGTCAGAGCCATTTTAGACTACATGTTTATGTAAAAAGTAGTAAAGTTGCACTGGGAAATCCATAAAGGAAGTAAAACTAACATTAACACCTTCGAATCTTTCCTTCATCTTAAGAGACCTCAGTATGTTCCGTGCCAGGTGTCAGATCTGTGTATACCAAAGGATAGCTATTCCGGTGTCAGCTGCTGATGAAAGCTGTATCCTGCACTCTCTGCAGCTCTTTTGGATGCTTGTGAGCTGTATTTATCCTCTGTTGCCTCTAGAAAAGGCCACCAACCCCTCCCCTTTGAAAGGCAGCTCTAAATCCTTTAAATTATCTCACAGAGCTTTTTTGTGTCCTTTTCTCACACAAGGCTGGAATTTCAAAAGGAGCCAAGAGGGGCCGTCAGAACCAACATGAGCTTTGCTTCATTAGAGTGGAGAGTAAAGGAGAATTTTCTTTTTCTTCCTTGCACAAGTTGAAAGCAAATAACTACTTCATTCCTCAAATTGTTCCCTGTAAGATCCAACTTTGCACGAAAATATTTATAAGAGATGAGAATTTTATTTGACTGCTCACTTCTAATGTTTCTGCAACATTCAGCTGGAGAGATAAGCAAGCAGCCCAACATGTGTCAAACAATTTTAAAACATTAGAAGAATGTTAAAAACTTTTGACTTTGCCATGTTTGGCTATCAAGCAGCAAAGGATTAAAATGAGATGTGACACAAAGTAATGCTCACACATTGCACGGATTTCTGTAGATGAGTCCAGCTCAAGGAGAATTTGCAATCACCAAGGTGAGAAAAGAATCCCCAAAAGTGTAAGTCAAACTTAGAATTTTTAGAAATGAACCTAAATTATGTTTCATCCTGCACTCAGTAATGAAATAGGTCAACTGAAAAGGGAAGACTGAGTGTTCGGGCACCTGCCCTTTAGATTGTACATGCACATTTGCATATTTATGTACAAACCACCTTATAAAAAATTGGGTCTTGAAAATTTTTTTATTTAAAGTTTAAAAACCTTCAGAAAGTAGTAGAACTGGTCAGGGACAGCTTATTGAAAGCTCTGAATGATTAAGCTATTAAATTAGTAAAGCTCTGCAGCCCCAGACAGTCACTTGCAGCATGTGTCATTGGATTTGGAACAAGCTTATTAAGGAGGAGAAACATGGGAAATGTAAGTTAGGGAATTGTTTTAAGAACAATGAAGAATTTAGTAGTACTGTATATTTCTCTCTGTGACTGAAGGTTTGATGCAAATTTACATCGAATCGCAGGTGACCTCCAGATCAGAAACTGAGGGCATACGTAGGTGTAGATAGTCAGATTTTTAACAGCTTTAAATGCTCATTTGGACAGAGACACATTCTCAAATTTGGCTGTTTTGAGATCAAGACACAGCCTAAATTCTTCCACAGCATTTAACTGGTACCTTCTTTTGATATCCTCCTCCTGAGTAAGAAAAAAAACTAAATGAATGAACAAGGAGCTTAATTTCCTTTCCAGTCGCTGAAGAGTGATGTGCGCCCTTAAAGTCTCATTCAGCGCGCCTAGCCTAAGATTAGCTCTCTAGAGGTTCCCCTCTCCACCCATTGACAGTAACAAGAGCTTAATGTGACTGACACAGTCAGTCAAAAAGAGAGAGAAAGATACCGCAGAGAACTCCTACTGTGCAGGAGAAAGGCTACAGCACTCTTAAGATTTTTGATGCTCTAAACAGCTGTGGCCATCCCTTTCTCTTGTGCACTGTCCCACTTGGAAAAAAATAGGAAAAGTCAAGTAAATGTACGATCCCCGCAGTTATTCTCAACATCCACAGCTGTTACTGCAAGAGAGCAGCTAACCTATATGAAGGCTTTATGTGGGAGGACCGTGAACTTGCAGACATTCCTGAAGGGAGCTTTAATCCTGCAAGGGAAGGAATTTGCTGAATCGCCCACCAGCCCCAGTACAACACCAGCAGCAACTTTCACATGTAACCTTAATTAACAAGTGCACCAGGATGAGCTACAGAACTTCCATTTAAAATTCTGACATAGAACTGACGGGGTCTACCCCACATATTTCCTTAAAAAAAAATGAACGTGTGGGAGCCTGAAGACAGCCTTATCCTTTTTAGCTTTCAAACAACTGGAAAATGTCACAACCATTGACACCACTCAGAAGGATTTGTTTTCCTCTCCATCACTCAGGCACTGCCCCAGGTAAAGATATGATTTTCCTTCAGGGGCAAGCCAGGCTTCAACTGATATAGGAAATGTTCAAAACATTGGAACAACTCTGTATTACCTGTGCTTCCATTGCTATCTTCTGGGTGTGTGTAAGACAAAAAGCCTGTGGCCCAGGAGTAAATAAAATGATGTCTCCTTAATACCAGTTGTGGGCATTAAAGGTTGTACACTGAACCAGTGATTAGTCAAACCTAAATCATATTAAAAGGATCAGATTACAGCCATGCATTAAATAAAGCCTGAAACACACTTCTAAGCAAAAAGAAGGAACTGAAAATACAAATCATTTAGTGGTTTCTTCTTGGGTGGAGCTCCATGTAAGTTCTTTCTGTATATGTAGATGCATATTCAGAAGAGATTATCATAAATAATCCATTTACATTGTAGCAACCTGCAAAGACTGGGTTTCTTATTTTAAATATTGCTCTGCTAAGTTTTGTGGAATAAATACATACAAAAGAAAGAAAAAAAAAAAAAAAAAAAAAAAAAAAAAAAAAAAAAAAAAGCAAGCAAGCAAACAAACAGGTAGGTATTTCAGACCTGATCAGAAAGACTTCAAGCACAGAAGCAGATTTTTAGAAACACTTTATGTATCAGCAGATCCATTGAACTCAGTGAAAATACAGATGCTTAAATTGATTGCTAGAAGATTTTTATAGCTGCTGTAATAAAAAGCAGGGGTAAGTGCTGCACACCTTGTACACAGCTAAAAAGCAGACTGTCCATTGCTGTCAGTACAGCACCTGCCATGAACAATTCAGTCATTTGCAATCCCTGCAGCACAAAGAATTATAAGAACTTCAGCTTCTCAGAAAAGGCAGGCTCTGTAATTCAGAAACCACTTTTTCCACTGGAATTAAATGGGAAAGTTGGAAATGCAAAGTGAAATGTTGGGCTAGGTTTTCACCCTCCTTGTTCCAATTACTCTGTGTTACAGGCCCTAATTAGTGAGCTGAAAATTTCCCTATATAGGCAAGATCTGAGCTCAGGCATTTTCTTTATCAGCTTTTCCCTACATTCAGCATGTGGGACATGACAGAGGCAGGGAAGATTCATTTGGGTTGTTCTATGGTCTCTCCTAACAGTTCCCATGTCTCATAAAGACCCCACTCAAGCAAGGCAAGGTAGAGCAACACACAGAGTTTATCTTAAGTACTCAGTATTTATGGGGAAAGAAGAAAAAAAAAATTCTGACAAAATCTATGGCTGCATCTGATGTCTTCATTGCTTCCAGCCTGCACTGAGATAATGGTAAGGACACAGAGTGCCAGGCAATGCAGAAACCCTGTGCAGGAGTGGTGGAAGCTGAGCAGTGTGATGAGCCTAACGGCGTTACACGCTTGCCTTCCTTCCCAGTCTTCTTCCCAAATCTAGGTTGCCCTTCTTCTCCTTTTCAAGCATGTTAGAGAGACTTTTATCTCTGAGTTTAAGCATGAGGCTTTTTAAAGAGATACTTTGAAATCTAAGACAAACTTAAATAGTGGTCCCAGCTCAAGAAAGCCTGTGCTGGCTGAGGTTCCTCTCCCTTGTCCTTCTCCCACTCTGGCCTGCTTTCTCCATATTTATGAAGTTACTGAATTGAGTTTGATTGAAAGGAAAAACCACAATCAAACCTACCAGCAGGTCATCAGCTACAACCCAACTAGGTCAGTAACCTAAACCGAGTATCACATTTACCCTAGCATACATACAGGTAATTCAGAGCAGTGTCATTCCTCCCTCGTCACAATGTGCTGCACTGATTGAATCGGACAGAAGCTTTGCCATTTCTCTCGCTGTGGCCAGGATTTCATCCATATAAAAATCCATCACATAAAGATGTAAATCAACTGCATGTCAAGGACGGAGCAGTTCTTACTATCACTCCAATTTTAAACAAAACACTTATTTTTAATATGACTTGAAATTGAGCCAGGGACTAATAGAGCTAAATCTGTGTGCAATGCTTTTCCACTTATTTGTTCTCAAGTAATATGTATCCAATTGAGCAACAATAACAAAGAAGAACCACACATGTACTCTTACAAAACATACTTACAGCATTTAGTAATTTTCAGCAGAAAAATAGGATGCAACAGATGGATTTGAGAAAGTTGGGTTCACAAGTTTTACTCGTGGAGAAATTGGGGCTGCTTTAGGAAAAATCTGTAAGTCAGGGAACTGTTAATGGAAACTCTTTTTTGGGACTTATATTTTTATATTTAAGTGTTACTGTCAATGGTTCTGTCTCTGCTTGTGACATTACCTCCCCCCATGCAGAGGACAGCAAAAGAAAATAAGAAACAATGAACGATGCAAAAAAATCCATCTGGAGTTAAGGCTGTATTTATTGTTTTAAACTTTGCACACTCAGCTTGGTTACCATCTTTCTGATAACTCTCTGTTCAATAGAAGTTTCCTGAACACAATCTGTGACCTGGTGACACAGCATAGAGACTTACAGCCGTGTTGAGAGTCAAGCCCGTTCAATTAAAAAAACAACAACAAAAAGCCATCACATTTTTAAGGAAAGATTCCATTACATTTGGCATGTCAACAATAGCGCTTCTTGTTAACTCTATAATAAAGACACAAAATCTTTGAAGGACACATATAGAGGAACTCTGAAGTTGAGGGGCTCAGCTGAGCTTTCAGTTTTGTAGCTGTTTGGCTATGATCTAGAACTTACCAACTTCAGTGAGCTTTGGATCAGGCCCTTAATCATATTAATTCTCTTTGAGTGAAATAAGGAGATAGATATCATCCTTGTAAAACCTTCCCAATCCATGCACTGAGAGGAAAATGCTTGGAGCTACTGAACAGGAGTTCAGTTTCTCCACAGACCTGAGCTGAACAAGGATTTCCCCAATGCTCTCCTCAAATTTCCTTCCTTTAATACAACTCAAAATCAAGGTGATGTAAGCCAAATAACCAGAGTTCTGTTTTACAATAAACAGAAAGAACCTTTTCAGGCCGCAGACATGGCCTTAATATATGCATTTACACACCTTCCCTTCCCCTTCCTATCTGCAGTGTGCCCTGTAGGATGCTTCTAAATCTGCTACAAGACTGAGTGACAAGAAGTTAAGAGGAAGCAAAAATGGGAGTTCACCAAAACTTCTGTCCAGCAACCTGGGAAATGGCAGAGCTAATGCTGGACCTTTGAAAACAAGTGACCATAGGAAATCAGGGTTGGCAGGGCTTTAACCCTTCATGACTCATTTCACTAACTTTTAAAGCAAATGCCTGAGCTTTTTAACCATGTTTGACATCCAGCAGTCAGAAAAACAAGATGTTAAAATGCATCCTTGCTTTTCTTTTGAAGTAAAGCACCGACAATTAGCTCCAAGGTATTTGTTTAGATAATAATAAAAAAAAAAAAAAAACAAGCATGCATGTTAAAGAACAATGACAGCCACTGAAAAGAGAAGTCAGTTGGCTTGTACTTTACACCCCACCTATTCTTTTTAATATCATAAGTCTTATTTTACTCAACCACAGTTCTTTAAAGAGAGGCAGAACTGATCAGTGACTGGGGAGTTTCTTATCCTAATGGCAAGGAGTTTGGATAGAGATAAATCATGTAGCACCACCCAACAGTGAGGTATAACCTGAGATGCATATTAGCATGTAAGGTATTCAGCGAGTGCCTGAAAGACATATTTTCAATACCTACAGCTCTCCAAGCTGTTCCTAGCCAAAGTGTTAACATTTATCTGTGCACTAGGCTGGAAGGAAAATTTGTCTTGAAAAGCACCAGCTGATAAGGCTTAGTTTCCCCTGGCTAATAATGATATCCCTATTCTGAGGGATCAATGCAGCAGCACATGCAACACGCTCCTCTTGACCTGGCCAAGCATTTACACTGGTACTTAACGTTAAGCATGTGAGTGGTCTCATTTGATTTTTAGGGTTACACATGTTTTAAGTCAAATATGTGATTAAGTACACATATGAATCAAAGGCCAGAGTGAGAATTCCTGTAAGTCTTCAGACTTAACTTTAACTTGCTTTGAATTAAACATGTGTTTACTTTCTTTGCTAGGGAGGAAGCAGGGTTGCTTAGCATTTGAACTCATTATCTTTTTACAGCGACCCAGCAGTTACAAAAACAGTGTCAATGCTTCTTTCTGTTTCCTGTTGTGTGCATATAGGACTGGCTTTGTATCAAAATTTAGTGTCTGATATACTCACAAAATGAGAATTAGACCTTTTTGCCCAGCAAGGCTCAAACTGGAAAGCAACCAATCAATGGAGTAGCAAAATGTTGCTAAAGTGCATATGGATACAGTAGCATCGGAATAAAAAACCACTGCCAACCAGATTAGGCCATCCTTTGGTTTCTAAGATCAGCCTGTGCAAGTGGGGGGAGCAGACCTGATCCATCAATAAACTTTAAAAGGGTGAAAAATAATAAACAATAATTAATTAGCCATTAAACCCCTTTACAGGATATTTTTATAGGATTAATGCTTCTATGGACTAATCTTCGTTTAGGCATGATTGTGAAAGTTTGGAATCAATTAAGAGGTTTTTAATGATTTTTGTTGGACATGTAGTTATGGTAGAAGCTTTCTTCAGTCTACATTATTCATAATATTCAATTTTGTGTAAAACAGAAATGGCTTCTCTCATGAAAACTAAACAAACACATTCTGAACCCCTTTAACTCTTCTTTTCACATAAATCCTTTCATGTTTAAACACACACAAATATGCATATGAGTATTCTTTAATAAAATTCTGCACATGTATTTACTGCATGCAATGCATCCAAGTTTTGCAGGTGTTAATATCTTTTTTTCTTTTTTCTTTTTCTTTTTTTTTTTTTTTTTTTTTTTTTTTTTTAACTGGAGCGTTAAAATGACATCTGCCTCATATCAGAGAGGACTTTCCCCCTCTTATTTGCAGCATGCAAAAAAATGAAAAGAAAAAAAAAATAGGAAATGTGTTTCTACTGGCAAGAGATGTATTGCCACTATACTGTAAACTGGGATTGACATCTCTGACCAGGCGTGCACACACATGTTCTCTTTTCCACTGTAGTGTGATACTTTTCCTCCCTTCCCTCAGAATCAGAGCTGCTGCTCCTTCTCCCAACCTCCAATAATCTGAGAATTATGAGAAAGCAGCTTTACTGAGAAAAATGCGCACACACACACACACACACACACCCTTTTAATAACAATGCTCTACAGCCCCTACATCTCAGTCTTCTGTCCCAGTTACATATTCTTCGGATTTTGTGCATTCTCCTGAAAATGTACTTACAGAGGAACTACTCTGGTGAAGAAAAGAATCTGCCTACTTCAGAGCCCTCTCTTAATGCTAGCAATATGGTACAAAAGTTAATTACTCACAATTGTAGCGTGAGTGGTATTACACAATTTCCACATAAACGTAATCTCAGAGCTCTTTCTTCAGTTACACCTTCCCTGTGATCTTTAATGAAACGCATCAGACTACACCAAACACAACCTCAGATCAAATAAATCGCGCTGCACTCAACATCCACAGGCAGTGCTTTCCAGTGCATAACAGTCCTTTCCCCCTGTTCTGGACTGATCTGCTCCTTTCAGTTTATAGTTTCTTGGCAAACCCACCATCTACTGCTTATGTTAGGCATCTGATTGTCAGATTTTTACAGACTGAATATTCATGACTTGAAAATTAACCATTTCATGCCTAAAAAGGGGAAATATAAAGCTTCATCTATTCCACGCTGTCTGAAAGAGATCTGTACCGGGGCTGCACTCCGTGCCCAGAACGAGGGATGAGCGGAGTGGCCAGGCTCATCGTTTTAAAGAGTAAAGTCCGATGGAATAGCAGAAGGCAGAAAACACTCTTCGTGGATCAGCACGATCCCCAGTCCCTGTCTGCAAACGCAACTAACTCTTTGTGCTCAAACTGCGGGGTACAGGAGCACGGAGTGTTTTTTTTAAGTATTTTCTCAGAAATTTCTCCATACAACAGTTTCCCCTTCCAGAGATAAGGGAAAGACGGGAGGAAGGTGAGGAGCGGACGGGGGGCTGGGGGGGGGAGGGTGACCGGGCAAGGAGGAGCGGGAATCCGAGAATAAGAGAGAACAACAGACTTACCTTTATAGGATAATTTGAGTCTTGGCACGTTATTCTTCACATGCTGGCAGTTCACTCTTCCTGCTAATAATACTCCCAAGGAAAGCAAGGCAATCCCCCTGAGCCAGCCCATGCTGCAGCAGCCACTGTAGGGTCCCTGCGAGCCGGAGCCGCGGCGCTCCCCGTCCTGCCGGGCGCCGCCGGGGAACTTCAGGCAACCTGGGGAGCGGAGGTAACAGGTGATGGGGGTGGGCTCCGCGCCCCGCCGCGCCCCGCCGCGCCCCGCCGCCGCCAACAGCCGCCCCGGACCCGCGCCTCTCCTCCGCCGCCTCCGGGGTAACTTCAAGCCCCTCTCACGCACACGCCGCGGGCCGGAAAAGGAGGCAGCCCCCGGGCGCGAGTGGCGTGCGGGCGGGGGGGCGGCATGATGCGGGCGGCGGCGGGCGGGCGGCGGCGCGGGCCGGGGGCAGGGGCCGGGGCCGGGGCCGGGCCGGGCCGGGGCTGGCGGGCGCCCCGCTCCCCGCGCGGCGGGCGGGTCCCGGGCGGGAGGGGCGGGCGCGGCGCCGAGGAAGCCCCGCGCTCCCCGCGCACATGGAGGGAGAGGCGCGGGGCACACCGGCTCTCCCCGCGCTCCCAGGAGCGGCTGACAATAGGAGCGCAAGGAAGCTCGACCCCCCCCCACCCCCACCCCCCCTTCCCTGCTGTCACAGCACACATGCAAAGGGAAAAAAAAAGCAAAAAACATCGCGGCGGAGATGAGAGGAGGGAGCAGAAACCTCCAGCGAGCTTGGGAAAAGCAAGGAGCTATAAATTTCACGAGGTATTTTATGTCGTCGTCCAGGTTTTCTGTTTTTTTTTTTTTTTCTTTTTTTTTTTTTTCTTTTTATTGTTAATATTTCATTTTACGCTTCTAATTAAAAGGTGTTCGTCCCCCTAGAAAAACAACAGCACAACGCAAACCACAATGTTTCTACCCACATAAATAACATCTCCTGCCCAAAACATAATCCTCTTTGGGTCGCTCCCAGCTAGAAACAAGTAACGAAGTACTCCATCAGCATAACTTTACCACTGAAGCTTTTAAAGCCTTGTTAGGGAAGGTTGCTCCAACCCTCCCACCCTCCCCACCTCCCGCGCTACTCCGGTTCCGCAGAAGAAATTCCTCGCAAAGCCCACTCCAGCAGTCAGTTCGAGACATGCACAGGTCTAGAGGGGCTTATAAATTACATTGGAGATTCTCTGAAGCATTCTTAAAAGTGTTCCAAATCTTCAAATTTCTGATTATTTTAACCTTATATTTTTATGCAATAAAGACGGATAAAGAGTTTTGTTTGTTTAAACAAAAGGATATACAAAATCCCCAGAGGTCTTCTATATGTTAGAGAGCTGTAAATACAAACATGTAAGCAAACTGAAACTCTCCCCTCCCACACATCTGAACAACCCCTTCCAGTGAGTGATGGTTAATTAAATCTTCTACTCTGAGTTGAATGTCGATTTAATATGAAATCTGAAAAGCAGTGTCTTATACTGATACGTGTCATGTATTGCATTCCTCATGCAATAATGACAGAAAAGTTGGAAATCAACCTTTACGAAGCACTGTCGTCATAAGAGACAGTGTCTATAATAGACCTCTGTCTATTTTGCTCTGTACTTTTCCATAAGAACTCTGTCAGTGTGCTGTGGTGTCTGCAGCATCTAAGTGACATTTCTTCCTTCCTTTTTTTTCTTTTCAGTTAAAAATCAGTTGTCTGATCCCACCAAAGGTGATCACACTACACTCTGAATTTTACAGAACACAGCATCTATTTTCTGTTGTCAAACCTGGCTAATAAGTCAGTGCCTAGTTAGGAAATATTCCTAACTTTGAAGCTGAAGTTCATAGTTGCAAATGCGGGTGTCAGTATGGCTCTAATTAAAATGTAAAGGCTCATGTAGAACAAGACTTGGTGCTACGGTAAAGCAAGAGTGAAAATTCTGGCATTGCTGCTTTCATTCCTTAGTATTCACACGCCGGTGGAAAAGAAGGAGCTTTTCCCCTCTCCTCTTTTAAAAATTCTTCTGCTTCCTGAGCCTAATTCATTAATCCCGTGGCATTGTATCTGACAGATTCAGCAACTCTATTGACCAACAGCATTGTTAAGAAAATAAAATCCAAAAATAATGTTGATTTTGGTCATTCCCACACTTGTTATCTTGAGCATTTTCATGCTCCAGGCAGTGGATTAGAGCCCCAAAATGACAAGAGATGCCTGTCTGTTTTCCATGGATTACTTGCTACAGACATTCACTCTGCAAAGGAATTCATGTCGCTTTGAGATTATTTGGAGAATTGGCCTACTGAATTATCCTTTTGTATGCAGCAAACAATTAGAAACAAAACACAAAATGTGCACCATATTCAGGACTTCACAAAGCACATCTTTTTGCAATGTTGTTACACTCAATATACTTCTGGTCGCATGAAGAAGACTCAACTACCTTTTTTTTTTCTTTCTTGCGTAAGGAAAAGATAATAAGATAAAATTGCGTCTTTCTAGTGTAGGCTATTTTCACTCCAGGCTATTTTCTACCAACCAAATAAATAAATCATGGTCCCCAGCCAATATATATTTTGCTCAGAAAACATGGATCAAATATACTGAGTCATAACTTATCACAGATTGGGCTTTTAGAGATAGAACATCATTTTAAGAGAGATGAGAGACGCTATCTCTTTGCATCCTTTATGCGTAAGACCACTCACTTTTTGCCTTCCTCTGTGGAATATGCCAGTCCAAAGAGAAGGGTAAAATCTGACATTCTGGGTCGTCCTCCTGCTATTTAGCTCTAAGTAGTGCTAATCAGGTAGTCAGGATAGCATATGCTACACCCCCTTAAAAGGAGAGAGGCAATGGCAGCACTTCAGTGGTGTTTGAAGAGGCTTTATATCTCGAAGACACCCATTGCCATATGGTGCTTCTGCCAAGGCGAAACTGGGCTCTGCTTGGAAGGAATTATTTGGCCAACATGCCTACAACAAGTGCCAGAAACGTCAACTCTGGGAATTCAGGGTCGACAACAACTCACTTTCAAATGACAAAACCATTCACCTTTTTTTCTTTGGTCCTTTGAAAGTGATCTAACTGCTGAGTTTGGAGGGAGGGGAAAGTAAAATCCCAGCTTTCCTTGGTTTTTCAAATAATATCCTTCGCCCCTGAAGAAGACCACAGTTTTTAGCTTAATTATTCCATTATTGCTCTGTGAGTTCAAAAGAAGCAACAGTTCTTCTCTATCATTTCCCATAGCTGTTGCAGGCTTTTTGTTTTCTGTAACAGCATTTATATGACATTCGATACAGTATTTTACTTCCCAAAATCCAGATAGACACTTGTGGGTTCTGTGTAATGTTTCTGGTCTCATGCTGTGTGTCATTATTATTTGGAGATTTTTATACTGCCTTTTAATATGCGCAACAAGTTCACATTGATAAATCCTATAAAAACTTTTTCTTGGATGTGTCTGGGCTTTTAGTATTGACCATTTGTGCAGAATTATTTTTTCAAACACTTACAAAGTTGGCATCATTTGATGCTTCTCATTAGTCAGAAATAGTCTAACAGTCTTACTTGACTCATTATTACTGCAAATCTTCTTGCTGCTCTCATTTTACACTTAGAAGCTCTTGGAATCTTAGCTGCTCTAAGAACATCTTCAGTGTGCTTTAAAAATGTACTTATGTTTTCAGAATTGTTTCCTGTATCTCAGATGAGTCATTACTTGTTTATATCAATACAATCAGGTTTTTCTCAGAAATGCATGGGAATTAGCAGCATCCAAATTCAATAGGCAGTACTTGACTAGCAATATAAAATTTCTTGAGTTTATTATACAAGTTCTAGGCAGTACTTGACTAGCAATATAAGATTTCTTGGGTTTATTATGCATGTTCTGGGCAACATCAGAGAAAAGAAAAACAAAATAACCAAAACAAGACAACCAAAAATAAAATTAAAACAAACAAACAAACAAAAAACCCCACATGTTGTATTTGAATGTTAAAAATCTCTTTATAGGACACATTCCTGTAGGAAATGTGAAATTCTACCTCAGATACACTCTTTGCTGTTTCCTCCCATAGCAGGTGATTTGCTTGATAAGCAGAGTATTTACAGTTCTGCACAGGGTCCCTTTGAAATTGTTCCAGTTGTATACATAATGATACTTGTAACACACTTTAGAATAACTGAATAATTATTGGCCCAAAGGAGCCTTAGCCTAGAGCTCAATTATAAATAAATGCACTTGTCATGTGATGTGTGAGACGCTCAGGATGCAGTTTTGCAACATATTGAGTTCAGAAGAAAAATCCCATTTTAAGAAGATCCAGGCCTCAGCTGCCACATTCTGTTTTTACATCACAGTTGTCCACTATTTATTTGGGATGCTACAGATATTTTTGTGGGGACATTCCAGAAACATGATGATGATGATGATGACGACGGCGATGATGATAATAGTAATAATAATAATAATAATAATAATAATAATAATAATAAAATCCTTATGGGGATTGCTTTTCATGCAGATACAGTGCAAGCTAACAGAACAGAAAGAATTATGAACAGGCATTGGGGAAATGCTGATTAAGCAGAAATGCAGAGGAACTGTAGATGCTGGCCTCACTTCTGAAGACAGCGTGCAATGAAGCTCTACAGTTAGGTTCAAAACCTTTGCCTATGTCAGACAGGAATTTAAACCTGGAGACAATTTGACAGCATTGCTCCTCTGGGCTGACAAGGGTACTCTTTTCTCTTTAATATGCAATGAGGGAAAAAAGAAAGAAGAAGAAGAAGAAAAAAAAAAGAAACCTATAAAAATCTTGTATGATGAAGATAAATACTTGTGATATCCAGATCTGCTGAACTGAGTATTGGATTATTTTCTTTAACAGTGTTGATGATTATCAGACTAGTTCAAGATGTATACTGCTGCTTCCACCTGGATCTTAAATGATTTAAAACTCTGTGGAGTGGCAGTTTTTCAGTTCTGAAGCAACCACAGAGCAAAATTGCTTAAAATGCATCAGCATAAAGCAGACAAAAGTGTAAATGTTAACATTTTATCAAGCTAGAGTTGCTAAGATCACTAGCTAGCACCTAGGCCTGAAAATATCCTTGCTGTTAGAAGTCTAGACATGTCTTTCCCGAGCTCTCCCTTGGGCTATATTGCATTTGGTAGCCTTATATGAATCTCCTGGATCTACATAAATCTGTAACATTTCTGATTATTGCATGTGATCAAGTTGTTAACCAAGTCAGTTAGTATCTGCCTTCTTTCAATAGCACTCCTTCTTGCCATCTTGTCACAATCAACTTTTCCTTCAGTACTCAGGACTAATGAGACTGTTCTATATGTGATATTTGTGCTTTTGGCAGCATAATGGGATCTGTATCAGTATGATGTGTTTTATTCACAATGCTTTCAGGTCTATTAAACACCTCATCAAATTCTTCAAAAATATTCTTTGCATCCTGTTCTGTAGACAGGTTATATGTCTGTCTGAACAGCAGCATTTACAAATAGCTCTTTGAACCTAAACAAACTTTTTCTATTCCCTTGACCTCAGCTGCTTGATGTTCATCTTCATAATAAAGCGTACATGAACTATGATATCCAGAACCATAGTAAGAAACTCATCTTAATAGCTCAGTGCCAAGAATGTAACATTAATAGCAGTATTAACAAAAAACTTATTTTTCCCAACTCATGTTATGGGTCAGTAGGTTCTGTTTACAATAGATTCGTTTCCAATAGGTAGTCATCCACATTGAAAAAAACTTCCAAATCTATTAACTTTCAAGTTCAGCTACTTCTCTTCCTCTGATTTCTTGTGTTTATTGGCTGTTGGGTCTTTGTTGAGGAAATATGGACAAGGACATGGGTTTTTTTTGTACAGAGGATGAGGGAAATGCAAAGCCAAATTTGATGTTTTAATTCTTCAGAGAAAAGCCAATTTAAGAAAAATAATTACAAAGAAGGGGGAAAAAAAAGGAACAACTATGAAAATTTTGGCTACCTTAAATCATATTCCAGGCCTGAAATAACATTCCCTTAGTTGAGGGAACTGTAATCAAGGTAGAAGTTCTCCTCCCAAACAGCCTGCAGAATGCTAGAGTAGTTGGTAGAGCTCTAAGACAGATAGTAAAGTGGTCCTGTCCTTTTCCCAGCTGGTGGTAGAAATATCTTGCAAGTTCTGTTACACACAAATGTTTCACTGATTCAGTTACTTTGGTGTTCATTTACAGTTTCAGCCATTAGCATCCACTTTCCCTTCCCTTCCCTTCCCTTCCCTTCCCTTCCCTTCCCTTCCCTTCCCTTCCCTTCCCTTCCCTTCCCTTCCCTTCCCTTCCCTTCCCTTCCCTTCCCTTCCCTTCCCTTCCCTTCCCTTCCCTTCCCTTCCCTTCCCTTCCCTTCCCTTCCCTTCCCTTCCCTTCCCTTCCCTTCCCTTCCCTTCCCTTCCCTTCCCTTCCCTTCCCTTCCCCTGCCTTGCTTTGCCAAAAACCAATTGACAATAAGTAAAATGCTTTCCTGCACAAAACCCAGAGGACTGCTGTGTCTCAGAAAAATAAGGGCATGACCTTAGAGGGATGTAGATCAATATCAAAATATGCCTTTCGGAATTTCCTACTTGTCTTTGAAAGTCCCCTTATGTTTTTATTTGCATCTTTAGACCCTTATACACCTTTCAAGGTCTGATCCTTTGGGATTTGCTCAGGGCCACACACTAAGACAGTAAAATGGCAAGAAATTGATCCAGTGTTTCTTACAAACTTTGCCAATAGTATCCTTACCTCTTCATTCATCATAGGACACAAGTCCTTTCTGTCAGCTCTGGAAGTCCCTCCTTATCACTAGGTATACAGAAAATTCCCAGTTCTATTGTGTCTGGGATCCATCATGGCCAACCTTTTGGCCTGTGTGATTTTGCTTAGTAACCTCTCCTGCCAACTGTCAAAGACTTGAAAGACATGACACTATCTTTTGTACCACCTATTCATCACAGGTTTTAAATAGCCTAGGTGAATTGCAGCAGTCATATGCAGAAACCACAAACAGAAAAGTAATACAACATCTGCAGTGATCATTGTTCTTTTTCTGGACCTTTGTTTCTTCTCTTTTTTGCTTTTTCATTTTATTCTTCCTTGTGCTGAGTGGTTCATTACTATACGACAAAGACATAAAAGCAACAAAACTGTAACCACTGGCTGTCGTATTCTGCTGTATTTGAGTTTCTAGACTGAAAACTTTTTAATGAGGATGGTTTTTCATAGACAAATTAGAAGTCATATTTTGTTGAACAGAGTGTGTGGGTGGAAATCATCTTAAGAAGATCAAACAATATCACACAAAATAAGGTCTAAAGAGTCAGCTTATGGCTTCTGATGCCAAAACTGATAGCTATTTAATCATTACTCTGTGGAAACTGGGAATGAAAGGTAAACTATGATAGCTTAGAAAAACTTGGTTGAACTTTCAATAATTTGACCTCTGTGAATGCTTTTAGAGTCAGCAATATGTGAAAGTGTGTGCTAGAAGAGGAGGGGCTGGGGGGTGGATTAAAAAAAAACAGACTCTAAGAAAGCATTAACTAACTCTCTCTTTCCCTCTCTGAATCCCCAGTGAACAGGGGTTTCAGAAGGGGAGGGGAACTTTATCCCTTCTCTGGTTTGAATTTGTAACAATTTTAGAAAATCTTTCCACTACATTATTTTCCTATTTGTTTCTCTGATATCATCATACATGGTATTTTAAGAACGTGAATATAAATACAGAAAAGACAAATTCTTTTTGTCTCATGAACACTTGAAATCCAAAACAAAGTTATATGGTCTGCTCTGAAAGTAATGCCTCCTACTTTTTGATGTTAGCACATGACATCAGAGGCAGATGTTCGTGGCATGGCAATAGATGTTGAACCTTCCTGCCAATATTCCATTACATTTTGTTGTGTGACAGATGGCAGTGGAGGGGCAGCCTGAGAGAACGCCATCTGATGTGGAAATGCAGAAGAAGCAAAGGTGTGTCATTGAATTCCTGTATGTGGAAAACACTGTACCCTTTGACACTTGCTGACCATTTATGGTGCCCAGATAATGGATGTGAGCACAGTGAGGTGGTGAACAGTGCATTTCAGCACCATCTGATCAGCTCATCCACTCAAATTGGTGGATTACAACCAAGGAATTGTGTGTACAGAACTGAATATTGGCTTTAATGTTTGAAAATGATGGTAGCAACACTTGAATATTGTAAAGTTTGTGCCAGGTCCTATACTGGCGCATGGTCCTATAACTGCTCACATGGGATCAGAAAGAACATTTTATGCAAGCTTTTCAAGACCTATTGAAACAATACAAGGTTGAAGGTGACAGTTTCCTGGATCACATCTTCACTGGTGGAAATTCAAATGTAGTGTAACTGTGTACAGCACATATGCACACACATATAACATTTGAGCAATTCTAAAGAGAACTAGAAAATAGCTGAAATTTTAGTTATTTTTTTCTTTCCCAGGCATTCTCAGACATTCTAGAAATTCTTCAAATATGAGATATTTTGCTATTTTGATATTTATATGTAAGTACAGAAAGTATTAATAGAAGGAGCATCAGGTAGTTAAACACACATCCTTGACTCTCTAGTAAGCACTTGGCTTTGGTGAATGTGCAGCCAAACCTACGTCTGAGCAGTGGCAGTCCATCTTTCTACTCTTCTCCCCAAGTAGTTGAAGCTGCAATTTCAGCACTCAGAGCTCCCTGAAGCAGTCACCCAGTGACTGAGCACTAACAGCAGTGCTAAAGGTGATAAAGGAAACATATGGCCAGATGTGGGGAGGAGTGCAGCCTGACACCCTGCTGGAGATCATACGATAATGGGAATCTGCTGACACTGTATAGCAGCTTTCTGCTCTTTCATAGCCTGCCCCATTCCCTGTGCTAGAGGAAAAGGAAGACAAAGATGCTGGTACTGACAGTAAATATTTTCCATAACAATGAAAAATTTTAATTCTGGACCAAAATTAGCTACATAGCAACACCTTATGATCAAACTAGGAAGGAAATATATATATAAGCCAGGTGTTCTGCACCTGAAAAATAGTGTAATTACAGCACATATCATGTTATACCAACAGTTATGGGGGGAAAAAAAAAAAAAAAAAAAAAAAAAAAAAGGACTAAAATATGTACATACTGAGCATATATATGTATATACATATAGGGAGAGACAATACATGTTGCATGTGAATAGTATAACATAAAGTTAGCATAATTAGCCTTCTTCATTTCCCCCTGGCATTTAAAAATATCTCACAGATGGATCCCTCAGGTTTTTATTGTTGTTGCTTTATTTTTCTGTTTAAAGCTCATACATCTCTTATATTGATTTCATGAATCTTTCTGCCAAATTCCAGAGTATTTCTTAAAGCTTTACATAACAATCTTAAAAAAGCTGTAAATATGTGCCCGTGAAGGTCGCTTTTCTGCTTTTTTTTCCTCATTTTTTTTCTTGCATGTTTATCTCTACCTTCAAGTGAAACAGAACAAGAATATGTTCATAAAGACAAAAATTCCATTGTTTATACTGATCAGTACAGACTAGGCAGCGAGGGGGAAAAAACGAAGCATCTGTTGAATACAAATGAAGCCAGCAGGTTGGTGTGTTAGTATTTAGGTTCTGAAACTACTTGTCATTTGCTTTTAGAAGCTGAAATCTCGCTTTCCTCCTCCCCCACCACAGAACAAAGGTATGGAAAGCCCGGTGGCTTCAGGAAGATGGTTTTACATGACATTGCAAACAAAGACCAGTATTTACCACTTAAAGCAATATTCCATACCTCAGACCTAAGTTTATCAAGTCTAAATTTGTTTCAAGCAGTCCTTCTTAGCTGCTGTTAAGGATCCTTGAAACTACTTGCATTATGTTGCTAATGACAGTGAACGGTGTGCTGAAGACTAGAATTACTGTCCTTAAAGGGTTTATTGTGATGGCAAAACCAACTGGAGGAGAGCTCCCCTGTGTCCAAAAGGTCTATACAGTGCTTCAGAAAAGGGGTGTTTCCCAATAAATTGTGAAAATTGGAAGGAGGAGAAGAGGGAAAAAAAGCAACATCCCAGACTTCAAACAGCTCTTGCTCTCCATTTTTCTTCCGAAGTGTTGAACGATACATGATGTCATATGATGTGTGGTAATTCCCCCTTCCCTATTTTGAGGGGAATAAATGGTTTCTGTTTCTGAGAAAATGTATTAAAGCCAAATTTTACTCTCGGTTACCCTGATGTCAATTGTAAGCAAAAAAACAATTCAAATGCAGTTCCTCTGGATTTGCACTGATGTAACAGAGAACAGAATGTGGTGCTTGAAAAAGCAGCTGTCACCTTATGGAAAACTTTATGAAATGTCCTGTTTGGAAACAAGTGTTCTTCTGTGCAGTATATTTCCTTGCACTCCTTTTCTCCCATTCCTTCTTTCTGAAGACAGTGCATGAAAACAGAATCGCTGTTGTTTCTTAAGAATTTATCTGCTCTGCACTTATTCCCCACCTGACATCATAATCCTCTGTTTGTGACATAATAATCATTTTTTACAATGAACAATTGTGATATCGCAAGCTGGGCTTAAAATCTGATCTGAAAAATGCATTTTACTCTGATACCTTACATAACATCATATCAGCTTACAGCTCAAGAGATAATAATTTCAACCAAGTGACATCAATTAAGCTTTCATACAGGAGGAGTGGTACACTTGATATAACTCTCTGGAAATAATTCCCTCTGGAGTTTACAGTTTTATGATTTGACCTTTAAAAATATTTCCAGTCTCTACTCAGTGCTTGCTTGTGTAGATCTAACGGTTTTGCTGAAGTAGAAAAATATTACTTATACAGTTCAGTCCAATATCCAATCTCCTAGTGGAGTTAAAAGCCACAATAAGCAGAAACTTAAGAAAATGCAAATGTATTTCTCAGGAATTGTTTAATGAAGTTAGATACCATAATGATTTATGAGAATAACTTGAAAAGCAACATCCTTCTCATCCTTCTTGACAAGTGCTGATTAACTATCCTTCTAAAGTTTGCAGTTTTGTGTTTGAAGACCCAGTTTCATTCTATATTTTTACTCTGGAATTCAATGGTTCATCCTACCATCTTTGGCATGTTCAATTGGAGTTACTCATGGCTTTCAAACTTTGCACATGTTTTATTGGATCTGTGCCTATGTGTGTTGAAATGTTACAAGTAGTAGATCCAGAACAATCCAGAATCAGGGAGAGCCAATTTTGCATTCTTTTAGCGCAGTTTGGACTTTAAGGAAGGCCCTTCAGGAAAGGCAACAATCTGAAGGAACTAGTCATTAGATTGCTGGTAGCCTGAACCATTTCTTCCTAACAGCTGAAAACACTTGAAAAAATGTAGACTATACCTAAACTAAGCCTGATGACTAGCACAGTGAGATGCAGGATCAAGATTTCTATTTTCTCAAAGTTTAGAATATAAGTAGACCATTACATAGAGATTTGAACTATAAATTATTTTGCACAAATATTAAACTCTGGATTGTTTATATGACTGGATTTAAACACATTTCCCTCTTTAATTGATATTTCTAAGGAAATTATTTTCTCAAATTAAACATTTTGCTTTTTTAAGAGAAGCCAAACATCCAAGCCAGCAGGTGGAAGAAATAAACAAAGGTTCTTTGAATATTCCCCACTGAGACTGTTATTTTAAAGTCATTATTTCTCATTAAAGAGCTCAAAAGTTCCCACCCTTCCACAAGTTTTGTTTTCCTAAGTCAAGAGAAGTCTGACTGGTGAGGGAGTTATTTTCCTCTTGGTAAAATGTCCTACTATGGTAAAATGTTCCATCTGGAGTGCCCAGCCATAAAACTGTATGAGTAAATTTCTCAGTACTATCATCTTGTTGAAAGCCATGTGCTCACAAGATGAGTCTCTTACACCATAAGATGGATCCCTGATGACATGAATTAGTATATAGCATGTGTTGATTTGGAAAACTTTGTTTAATATTGAATGCTGGTTGATGATACTCTCCAGTGATATCACATTACAAAACTGATTATAAAAATACCACAACCACATTATGAATAAAGTTATCCATTCTGTTTGCCACACCAATGCCATACCATCGAAGTCTATCCTAGATTTATTGACTGCAAATTATTGTATATGTGAAATAAATTAGTTGGAGAAAGAAGCATATCTTTATGGCTTTCAGCACATCTCCTGTAGAAACAGCATGAAGAATGCAAAACCTATGTGACTAATCTCTTCCAACATTTTGTACATGCAACATCCACTTCCTCAAAAGCTTCTTCACTGGATTTGCAGACTCCTGAACAAATCTTTAAAAGGCACATTTCAATAGAGACTTTGTTAATTTGTTTGCTTGCTTATATATGCTTTTTTTTTCATTTTTCGGTTGGTTGGTTGTTTTTAAGTTGTTATATAGGTGTACTATATTTCAGTTACAAGAAATGATAAGTTCTGTATAATTTCTGTTATTACTGATCAAGCCAAATGCAAGTCTTATTCTCATTAAGATGTAGACATTTAGATGAAAATTAAGAGCCTTCTGAAGAAACATAATGGAGGACAAAATTACAAGTGGCAGGACACATTACCTTATTTATCTAGTTAGGTTTGCATGACTTGCTCAGCCAGCAGTTATGACAAACATTTCTTGCCCAACCTGTTTTCAAGAGATTTTCTGTTAAAAGTAACATGAGTGAATATGCTGCTTTGCACACAGTTGAAATATTCTTCAGCATTTGTATAAAGGCAATAAAACTGTGTAATTTTGCAGCAATAAAAATGGTTCTGTAATTGCCACATCTTGTCTGTGATTTTCAACTCTATGGACTGGGAAATAGCTTGCAGTCTTTCTGTGCAAGCTATTTCATTCTCACTCACAGAATCCTAGAGTATCTCAAATTGGAAGGGACTCATAAGTATCATCAAATCTAACTCTTGGCTCCACATAGGACCACCTGAGAGGTTTGTCTAGATGTTTCTTGAACTCTGACAAGCTTGGTACCATGACTCTGGGGAGGCTTTTACAGTTTGTGGCCTTGTCTCTACTTCACATGTGAAGGGACATGACTTATTGCTGGCTGAGGTAATTGTCCTTGAGAAGGAGAGATCTTTTCCACTTCTTTACAAGCACTCAAGGGAAGTAGCCCCACTTCCTAGGTAGAGGGAAAACTGCTGAGGAGCAGAGCCATGCTTCTGCATGTTCTCAAGGCCCTTCAGCAGCCTGCAATGCTCCTCTCATCCCAGAATAACTCCTGCAGCTCACTCATCTGACCTTTTAACTTTCCTCTGATTGAATATTTGTTGCATTATAAAACACTGTAAATCCCTTTGGGAAAGTAGTTCTTCTTTATTTGCTAATATTAGAAATGAACACAACTAAAGTGATATTATTCTTGTTGCCACTGTTATTATTATTTCAAGCATTTTTCTTACTTGCACATTATAATGACTGTACCTGGTACATAACAGGCATATTACCTGATCAGCTAAGTTAAAACACTGAAGTCACACACAATCATGTCATTAATATATCCATGCTAGTAGATGAAATTTATATTACTTAGCTCCCTCTAACACATCTGCTGTTGTGCAACGTGGACTATCTTCATAAGTGTATTTAGTGACTCCATCTGAAGTAAATTAAAAGAACCTGATTTTCAATAATGAGTTTCATGAAAAATATCTTTCACAGAACATTTTATTTGGAGACAAGTAAGTCAGCAGCCATTTCTGAAAATCATCTGGAAAAAAAAAAAAAAAAAAAAGATTTTAAGTTGGAGAGAATAAATTACTTATAATTCTGTCCAACTTGTCTCTCCGCAAGCAGACAAATAAGGAGAGGACATTTCAGCACCAGAAATTTTTCTCAACAAACTTCTAGTATCTTCTGTAAATAGATTCTATCTTTGTTCATGTGAATTAGTTTTCCAGAGGCAAATTAAAGCTGTTTTGAGGTAGAAACAAGATGTGGAATTATCTAGGGAATAGAGCTGCCAGCCAGGCCATCAATGGTACTTTCTTCTTCAAAGCAACTGGGATCAAGTGCACTCAGCAATTTTGCAGATGACACCAAGCTGAGCGGTTCAGCTGACACAGTAGAAGGAAGGGATGCCATCCAGATGAATCTGAAATGTGGGCCCACAATATCCTAATGAGGTTCAACAAGTTCAAGTGCAAGGTGTTGCACTTGGGTTGGGGCAATCAAAGATATGTCTACAGACTTGGAAAAGAAATCATTGAAAGTAGCCCTGTGAAGATGGACTTGGATCCTGGTAGATGAAAAGCTTGGCACAAGCTAGCAAAGTGCACTTGCAGCCCAGAAGGCCAACAATATCGTGGGCTGCATCAAAAAAGGGGTAGCCAGCAGGGAGAGGGAGGGGATTGTCTCTCTCTACTCTGTGCCTGTGAGGCCCAACTGGATTACTGCATCCAGGTCTGGGGGCCCCAGGACACGAAAGGTGTGGAGCTTTTGGAGAGGGTCCAGAGAAGAGCCATGAAGATGGCCAGGGGCTGGAGCACCTCTCGAATTAAGAAACATCGAGGGAGCTGGGCTTGTTCATCTTGGAGAAAAAAAGGCTCCTGAGAGACATCAATGAGTTCTTAAAGCACTTGAGAGAAGCTTACAAGCAGGAGGGGTCTGACTTTTTACATGATCTGATAGTGACAGGAGAATGGGAATGGTTTTAATCTAAAAGAGGGGAGATTTAGGTTAGGTGTTGAGGGGAAATTCTGTACAATGCCATGTACAGGCTGTCCAGAGAATCTGTGGATGCCCCATCCCTGAAGGTGTTCAAAACCAGGTTGGATGGGGCTCTGGGCAGCCTGACACTAGCGATTCTGTTCAATGATTCTATGATTCTATTCTAGTTCAGGGAGTGTTTACATAGTGGGGAAAAAAAGAGAAGCTATCCCTGGGAAACATTGTAATTAGCAATAGTATTAATGTTCACACTGATATTTATGATATACCTTGAATGTTTTCTAAGAAAAAAAAATTGAGATAGTCAAACAGTTGACAGTCACAGAGATACAGAGATAGAAGACACTTTCCCATAAAGTTCGTGTGAGAATTATGTATAATAGACCATCTTGTGTCCCTGGGAGAGAGGTCTCAAGTTCACCGGAGAGAAATCCAAACAAATGCATGTAAAAAACAAGGGCTGATGTCAATAATGTTCTAAATTCTACCTTATTTTATATATACATTTGGCAGGGGAGAAAGACAGAGGGAGAGAAAGAGAGAGACTATATATTTTTATTATCTACCAGATATTATTTTACAAACAAGCTATAGGCATAGGCTGTATTGCACTGCAAACTCCACTTCTGTTCCTGAAAATGCCTAACTTAGACAGCAAAGACCTGATAACAGATATTTGCATTCATATAACAGTAAATGGAGTTCTTGAAACTCATTTGCTTTCGTGAGATAAATAACTTTAAGAGATGTGGTTAATGGCATACTTATCCTGAGCACAAGTGGAAGAGTTGGCTGTTATCCACTTCCGATTTTGAATTTTTACTGCCATAGCTAGTATCACACAAAAGCTCTTTTCAGGAACCAAGAAAATCATGTTAGAGAAAACAGCAGGGTTCTGCCTCCTTCACAGCAGTTGGGAGTTAGTAAAAATGCTGTAGCTTCATTTCAGCAATTTCTGTTAGGATACCTGTCAGTTAGAAGAGACTCTTTGCTATATACTTGCAAACCAGAGTAACATCATTGTCTCGAACAAGATAGGTTAATGCTATAATACTGATAAATTGGTAACACAAACTTCAGCTCAGAATAGACAATACAGGTTACAGATCCATTGGTCAGGTAAGGCATCTTGCCAAGGCAAAGGGTATTCCCCACTTAATGGATTTTCAAGTACTTTACCTGGAATAACAGTTCCGTCTACAAAAAATTCTGACATAGTGCTAATTCTCAAAGGAGAAGCAAAAACTGCACAAGTGTACTGAATGTCTTAGATTACCAGAAGACGATCCTTCTACAGCAAAGCTTAGTGAGTGAGACTAGATTTGTTTTACAAACTGCTACATCCACTCTGCTTCCTTCTACGTATGTAAAAGATGTCTTTCTTCAATGAGTAATAAATTCTGTTTGACAACTTATCTTCACTGATTTTTTTTTTTTTGTGTATGTGTGAAGAAGATTTTACACACACCATTTCACCTAATTTTTATCAGTAAAGGTATTTCTCTGATGTTTCTGGAACATGAGAAGATTGATCATGACAGGCAAAAGGAAAAATGAAGATAGCTCCAAAAGTAATGCCTCCTATTATATTATGTTGGCCCATGATTTGTATTGAATTGTAGTGATGTGAAAAAAAATATATATTATTTTGTAGCTCAGAATTTGCTGTATCAAATAGTATTATTTGTCTTTGTTTTGTTTTTTTTTTTATTATTATTTGTTTTTGTATTTGTTTAGTTTCCACAGTAACAAATAAAAAGCATTGCTTTTGGAGTAACCTATATATCTAGATGCACCTTTTCTACCATAATTCTAGAGTTTTGTGTATCTATTCTGTTCCTGTTGACCACAGGTGAACAGCCTCCAGGTCTGAGATGGCAAGTGGTTGAAAAAATATTCAAGAGTGAAAAAAATTTCTTGTTTTATTATATCTATATAATGAATGTATAAAATGTATTGTATCCACACCCTTTGGAAGCTGAGCTGAGTTAAAAAAAAAAAGAAATCTTTCAACAATGGTAAACATTTAATCACTATTTTGATTAGAGAATGGCTGCTAGGTTTCTGGATAATTTTCAGTCTGCGTTAGTGTCTATGTTTAAAATGTATAATATTTGCTTTCTGTTACAACTTTTTAGACAGATCAAAAAGTTATGTGAACTGTTTGTTGATTCAATGGAGGCATGGCAAGATGGAATACTGTTGCATGGCATTTCTAAATATGACTTTAATGCAGTCATTAATAGCACTAATGAAGCTGTTAATAATGTATAACATGGAAATCTAATTGCTTGAGTAAAAGTTGTCTTATGCCTTAACTTAGAAAAACAAGTGAATCCTCTATCCATTTTCCTTGTGAAAATAGCTCTGACATATGGGCACAAAATAAATAAATAAATAAATAAAACAGAAGGCTGATCTTCTTTACACTCAAAAATGCACCTGACATATAGAACAGCAGTAGATTTAAAAAGGAACAGATTATATGAAAAAATAATATAATATCTCCAGAAAACTGATCAAAGTGGTGATAAATGTCATCAATAGGAGGGAAAAATAACCCATCCTTTCACTTCTAATTTTTAAGAGTAGCAATAAAGGCCTCCTCTCAGCCACCAAGAAGATTCTGGAGCTGCCAGGATCAACATGCATCTTGCATGTATGTGTACCCCAAATCTCATGAGCATAAAGGAACTACATGCACATGCCAAAGAAATCTGGATTAACTATAAGCCAGTACAGTTAAAGTTGAAAAAATGAGCTGAATAAGTAGCTGAAGGAGTTTTTATCTTGGCTTCACATAAGATATTCCAGCTCCACACAGGGAGACTCACAAACCATTTGAACATTCATATATGAGCAAAAGAAAAAAAACTAAAGATGGGGAGTATTATTTATATAAATATGGAATTTCTAACTTTGGCAGAATAATGATCTGGGACATCTGATCTCCTATACAGTAACTAAACTAAAAATATCTTGATTACCTAAATCTTAGGCAAATTTTTCCTCACAAAATTGTCCTGGGGTAGTAAAAATCAACTTTGTAGTGAAACAAGATCAACCCTAGCACCCTCTTACAAATAATGCCAAGCAAAGTACATTTTTCAAGAAGGTGGAATTCATGCTTCTCTCTGCCTACGTCAACTGCTGTCCTCTTGGGTACATCTGAATATATGACCCTGACACCACTGAGCTGATGTAGCATCAACACCTGAAAAATGGGCAATGAGAGGCACCAGTGCTCTCCAGTCATTCTCTGGCTGCACTGTGCACTCATCTCAGGAATATCAGATTTATTATACATAGAGCCAGAGTACAATGTACTCTCAATAAAACTGTCATTTCTGAGAAAAATTGATTTACAAAGACCTTCTAAAATAATAGTTACATTCATTATACACATACTAAATGACATAGCAAAGAGAAAATCCTGAGAGAGTCTTGTGTAAGGTAGAGGCCTGGACCACTGAGCCACCTGGAAAACCCTTCTGGCTCACCGACTACATCCAGAGAAAATACACAAAGAGGCTAGGGTCTAAATAAAATATCTCTTTAGGCTATATGTGGCTGGTTTATATAAAAACAACTTGTACATTTTTACTACAAACAACACTAAGACCTGCCCAAGCAATATTTTGCTTTAAAAATGAACAAAAGAAGACATCAGATGTTGATGAACAAGATCCCTGGGCTGTTCATATTTTATAAAGAGACCAAGATTGTGGTCCAAATCTGAATAAGGTTAATACAAGTTCTCTATAATAGACAAATTCCAACTGCTGGGGACTTAAACCCTACAAGGTATGTATGCAGATTAAAATGAGGCTGAAGTCATCGCTAAAATGCCTGATAAAGAAAAAGTGTCCCAAGCTTAATGCTAAATTATACAAAGACATTTGTGACAAAGTATGCTGCTTAAGTTAAATGGTGTCAAAAGGTCTAAGACGTATCATAGGCATCCATCTGAAATGGACGGATTTATTTAAATAATCAGTAGCACATAGTTACTATGTTAGTAAGCAAAAGTCTAAATTTTCTGTGGAAGTTGCAAGGGAGGATCTGGCAGAGCCTATTTACAGTAGTGTGATTGAAAAATGATCAGCTCTGGTCCATGCATCACTTCAACCACACTAACCACTAACCAAAAATAGGTTTCAGTCTGTTCAGAAGGAGGCTTTGACCTTAAGAAATAGAAATAAGAAGCTTTACATCCTTCTTCTAACTCTTCTCGCAATTCTCTTCTTTAGATGAAGTTAGTGAGACATTATTTAGTGATATCATTACGGAATCTGGCAAATAATTCCAGTGTTTGAGGACCTGGAAATGATCATTTTTTCAAATACAAACCAGTAATTACAAAGTGATATAAAAGCGGGAAAGATTTAATAACTACACTAACCTTCTCTGAGCAAACATGCAGTAGAACAATGCCTATTACAGTATTATGGAGCAGTCAACACTGGAACAAACTTAACAGGACTTGGATTAGAGGTAGGCAGAGAATGCCAGAGCTACAGCTGTGATAAGACTGCAGAAAATCATCAAAATTACCAGCATGGGGTAGCCAGATCAGAATTTTCCAAGAGTTTTGCAAAGGAAACTGTTCAGTCATAGATTAAGTTTTATTTGAAGGAAACAACTTGGCAATTGCAAAGGTGTTACAGGAATATATATTCAAAAGGATATATAAAAGTCATTTTATGGTCCAAAAACACCTTAGAAGAAGGGCAAAAATGTTTTACAACAACCTAAAGTGAACAGTAAAATAAAGAACACTGTCAGGGCTTCCCCAATGAGCCAGAGGTAGGTGAGAAAATGATAAAGTCATTCTAATGATAAAGGAAAATCAGCACTTTGAGGGAAAGCAGGCATAGATGGCATTGTTTAAATTGGCAAGGGCAAATAGACTTGTGTTAAGATACAATGCTGAGTCGGTGGAGATGACTATAGCAGAAAATACTGCAGCTAAACCTGTAGCCATATGTATCAAATTGTTTTCTGCTAAAACAGCTATAACAATATTAGAAGCCTACTATACAGCAAATTCTGCCACAGATTTGCTGGTGCTATTTTAGGTGGTTTTACTACAGGTTTAGAATATAACCATTAATTGATATTAATCCTAGTGTTATAGGTTAGCAGGAAAGCAGTGCCAAAAATTAAAAATAAAGTATGATATAACATAAAATAGTATTAATAAGAAGCACTCTTGATGATGCCAAGCATGACTGAGTTGTGAAATGCTACCAATGAATCTGATGTGATGTGAAACTTGTTCAGCAGGGAAAAAAAAAAAAAATAGGATGTCAGATCTGACATAAAAATAAACAGACACTGGGGGTGGGAGTGGATGGGGTGGAATCCAAAAACTCTATTTGACATGACCAAGAGACATCACCACTTTATGAAATGAGGTGAGAATATGCTGCAGGAATAGGTGGCTGCAAGTGGTGTTCTTTGGGTGAAACTGTCACTACAAACTAAAACATACTTTGAAAAAAAGGATAATTATTTCAAACCCTGGGAAGACATTTATAGAGGTCAGTACCTCTAATGAAGCGTCACTTGGGTAAAAATTGCACTAACTTGGCACAGTGAAAATTGTGGGCATTGCATAACCAAAATAAATGGTACTAATGGTCCCAATGGGAAGGCATGAACTTATCTGGCAACAACTCAGAGGTTGTTTGTTGCAGTGGCAAATAATGAATATAATAAAGCTGAAAATTTGATTTTAAGGTGTTTTTTTTTTTTTTTTTTAATTCTGTATTTAATTGAAGATGAATCTTTTTTTTTCATCTTCTTTTAATGTTTGGCAGTGATAAGAAGACATGGGATCCATTACTAACGTTACTTAGTGCCTCATAAATAACACTTGCTCATTTGAAAGTGAGTTATAAGAAAAAATAGATAAACATAATGAGTTTCATGATTAAAACATAGAGTGAAGCTAAAGTAACATGAAAAAAAAAAAAAAGAAAAAGTAGAGTCACCAAGAGGAATTATTTGCTATTTATTTTAAAATATTTATCTAAAAAAAAATTACCTTCTAAACAATGTTTTTTAAACCAAAGATCTAAAATGTGTGCAAGTGAGCTACTTCTGTCACCAGAAGAGGAGTGGCTGTGATACAGCTACAGCAAAAATAGTTATTCAGATTGTATCTGCTACAGTTCGCATAGCTGGAGATTCTATCCTGCTGTTAAAAATCATTGATGATTTCTTATCTATGTTTTGTTTCAATTAGTAACTGATAAATTGACCCCATTTTTCTACTGTCACCAAGGTTTGAAAAGTGTATTTGCTGTTGATGTGACTACAGTTTAATTTATTCGTGTGTGTGTGCAAAACTTCATACACGATAATGATTTACTAAGAAGTATTGAAGATGAAATCAATTGCATTTAATCTATTGGACAGCAATCTGAGTCACCTAACTACTATCTGGAGCCAAAAGCCAAAATACTAGAGTCCTTGAATGGCATTTGTGCAGGATATACTCAAGACCCCCACCCTGACAGCACCAGCTTATCCCTTCAGTACATCTACTGATTTCTCACTCAGCTCAGCAGGGCATGTCATTTTCCACGGGGATGAATTCCACAAACATAATACCTCTGCTTTATTGTGATTCCTTCTTTTCTATATTCACCCTAATAAGATATTTTGGAATGGAAATCTTAAGAAAGTCAACTAACGAATTTTAAAAATCGCCATGTTAACACAACTTCAAAGACTTTTTCAATGACAGCTGCAAATAATTGCTTTCTTTTATTAAACTTCCAATCACAGCTTTTGCTGAAGTGGGAAGATAAACTACCTCCTTATTTTTTAGGCTGGTCCCATCTGAATTCAAATCTTTCTAATGTTTACTTCATGATCAAGTTTCTTCCTAGGATCTTGTCTTATCCTAGTTATGGTAGGTGAATGCAAACTAGGGAGCAGTAGATTAGGTGTGACAGATCAGGTATTATGCGGATAGTATGAGTAGAGAGTTTTAAGCCTCTCCAAACATTAACAACATAAGAGTCCAAAGGATCTAGTTTTGCAAATATGAAATCAAGGCTATCAGTGACAGGATAAGGAGAGTGCTTTCCTTCAGTGAGGAGGGCACTGAGACACTGACAACTTTGCACATTATCTTGGGCAAAATGAGCGTTTCCAGTTGCACCTGTAATGCAAACAGATATTAAAAAAAAGAAAAATGGCAAAAATGCTACACTACATCTGTTGATTTAGCTACAGAAGTTTTGACAGACATCTTGTTTGCTCAAATTATCATCAAAAGAATATTCTTGTACAGCACTAGAAGACAAAAATAAAAGCAGTGTATTTGTTACAAATTCATGTTTTTCACATTAAATCAAATTGAAGCACTGTCTGCTTTTGATTGCTGTGTTTTTCTCTCAGTTGCATGTTTGCTCTGCAACATAAGCTGTACAATGCCTTTGATGCCAAATGTATGGCAGGTGTACGCGTGTGTTCTGTACAACAGCAAGAAAGCTAGAGGCATTATTGGATGGAACAAACAGGCTGCTATTGGAGTAAAAATGAGACAATTTTGTTTGAACTTCCACAATACTTTTCAGAAATCTGGTATATGTCACCTAGTGAGCTTGTCAGTGCAAGTGTGAAATGTGGTGTGGCTCTTTCATGGAGTGGAGGAAGGCTGGTGACTATTTCCTCCCTTCTTTTTCTCCATGAAATCAAGAACAAAGACTATGGCTGTTGCTTAGCAAGGCAGATAAAGAGAGAAATTTGATGTTATGCTAGTGTGTGTATAGTCAATCACTTGCTGTTCATCTTTGTAAATGTTATCATATCTACAGCTTAACCAAGTTCTCAGACACAAGCAAAAGGACTGCACAGCTCATGCTGCATGACCTATGTGCTAGCACAGTGCAGATGTATGAGACATATCTGCCATGGCTGGATTACCATTCACTGCCCCTTAGACTTTCTCTGACCCGAAAACTCAAAGTTTACTTGATATTATGTCTAACTTCAGTTCCATCTCCACAAAAATCCGTTTTTAACTTGTGCAAGCTCAATCAGAAAAAAAAAAAAAAAAAAAAAAAGGACAAAAGTTAAAATTCAGAAAGGTGCAAGCTCACAGTTCTCTAGCAGAGCCAATTTCTTATAGTGATACAAAGTTCGTCTTGGGCCAGATATTAGGGTCAAACACGTGCTCTGGGATAAAGATGTCTCATAGAGAAAAACTAGTGAGGTGATAAGGCTCACTGCTGTGCTGAGAATTGCCCAGCATGTGATCTAATTAGGTTATCAGCTTTGCTCTGAAATGACATGCAGATAAGCACAGTACCCAGGTGGACTAAGGATTGAGAGTATTTCTCCCAAAGGGGATTCTCACACACAAACGTGTTTAACACAAATGGTGCAAGTGTAATAAAGAGCCACACAAAGAAATAGTTCCAGGCCTCTGGGAAGGCCATACAGTTTTTGTTGGAGCAATGTTCAGGATTTTATATGTCTCACCATGCACCTAACTGGGCCTGCCCTTCACATATATTTAGTTTATATTAATAATAATAATAATTTTAAAAATGCAGGCAAACAATAAGTGCATATTTGTTGACTTAAGGAAGATCTAACTGCAAACCTCCCTTCTAATTAGAAAATTTGGAAACACAGATGCAACATGATTGAGCATATTCATTTAAGACACACAAAGTGATTGCAAATGGCTGATTACTCAGTGGTGTGGAAGCCTCTGGACTCAAAGCCATGAATATTTGGACTATGCCTGACAGTCAGGGATACTAAGTTGATCATTTGAACAGGAAACTTCCAAAATTAGAAAGAAACTCCTTAAGATGTACTAAAAAAGACTTCTCCCATGACTTATGAGTCATGACACAAAATGTCCTTTATGCCTTGATATTTCATTTCACAATGCTTTTCAGTATGGAACAATGGGACAAGTAATGACCAAAACTTCAGTCATTGACTCTTTCCTAATCTCCTACCAATTTGAAAACTGGTGACCACATGATTCATAGATATTATGCCAAAATAGGAGTGGCATGAACATTAAATTATTTTCCATGTTCATTGGCTGTCAGAGAGGGCAAATAGCCAGCTTTTCAAAATAATCTCAAAGAGATCAGCACAGCTGTATCATATTTTGAGCTTGTTTTCTTTACTACTGAAACCAACACGCAATATTTTCAAACCAATGCTCCCTCTGATGAACGAGGGTTTCAATTCATAGAATCATAGAATCATAGAATGGCCTGAGATGAAAAGGATGATAATGATCATCCAGTTTCAACCCCACTGCTGTGTGCACGGTTGCCAACCACTAGATCAGGCTGCTTAGAGCAACATCCATACTGGCCTTGAATGTCTTCAGGGAGGGGCATCCACAACCTCCTTGGGCATCCTGTTCCAGTGCATCACAAACTTCTTGGTGAAAAACTTCCTCCTAATATCTAACCTAAACCTCCTCTGTCTCAGCTTAAAACCATTCCCCCTTGTCCTACCATTATCCACCCATGTAAACCGTAGTACCCTCTCCTGTTTACACACTCCCTTCAAGTACTGTTAGGCCACAATGAAGTCTCCCTGGAGCCTTCTACAAGCTAAACAAGCCCAGTTCCCTCAACGTTTCTTCACAGAAAAGGTACTCCAGCCCTCTGAAGTATAATCTCATGCTTTAAATTGAGAGGGGAAAAAAAAGTGACAGTTATTCTGACCTATGATTTCCTTTGGATAAATATTGTTTAAATGTCATATTTGCAAAGCAGGAATAAAGGAAAGTGATAAACAGTGGTTTTATAAGTGCCTGTGGATGATGTGAAAAGATGAGTGTGACCTAATTGTGAAAAATGGGAAGTATGAATTGCGAGGTCAACACATAATCAAATTCTCTTTTCAGTGTTTCCTATCCCACTTCTGTGATTCATGTTGAGCTGATGAATTGGTATTGCAAAGGGAGAAACATTTCCCTGTATTGTATTCAAACTGTTTCAGTTGCTATTTATCAATTCTTTAATTAATATGTGAATTGCTAGTCCCTGTTGTCTTGGAAATGTTACACAGTACTATAAAATTAGAAGTTAAGAAAGAACATTGGCAAAAATGAACTTCATATAACATAATTAAGTTATTGATAATCTAGAAAACAAATCTATCATTTTAACTGTTCCATGATCCACACACCCCAATTAAGAATGAATGCTGTGCAAAGCCTTGCAAGACAGCCTGCCTCAGGGAGCTTATAGTCTAAAGATGTAGCAGGAGACAGGTGGATATGGGCAAACAGATGGGAAAAGTGGAAGACAACAGTGAAATGGTTGTGATTAGTGTAATAGTTTCCGTACATTTGATTGTGAGCCTGCCACAGGGGCAAAGAAAAAGATCTTTTTTATTCTTTTGTAAAGGGCTGTCTACACCAGAGGATTCTAATAAGATAATTAGGATAACAACGTAATTAAAAATGAAACTGGAGTCCCAGAAGATACAGTTTATGATATGAGTGAGGAATTGTGTCTAATATTATATTTTTAATATTCAGGAAAGTTCTTAAGACATCATAAATGCCTTAAGACAGATTAAAAAAAAAAATAATAAAGTCAGTTTACCACCAGAACTGGGCTATTTCTTACATAAACGTTGTAGGAAAAGGCAGTGGAGAGAGCAAACAACTTGACTGGTTAGCAAGGACAAGTAAATTAACCACCTAACTGCTTCAAAAGGTACCTATGGCAGACTAGGGAGGTCATGGAGAGGTAGAGAGTTTCAATCCAGTGAGTTCTCTGTCTTGGAGCAACGCAGCTGTGGTGATGCAACTAATATAGTTGTGGCCACTGTCTCCATCCAGCAGCACGGCACAAGCAAGCAATCTCGGTTCTCCCAGTTACAGTAGAAGGGAGAGTTGTACAAAAATAAATCAGTCAAACACTTGTGAAGAATGACCTGTGAATTTCCTTTCCTTTTTAACCATTCTTAATGTCATATGAGGGCAGCTCCAGAAATAATGCCTCCTAATTTGTTATGTTGGTCCATGGTGTTAGAGGTGGACATTGGTAGTATGGCAGTAGAAGTTGAACCTTTGCACCAGTATTCCATCACATTTTTTGCCATGCGACAGATGGCAACAGAGGAGCAGTCTGACAAAATGATGTCTGACATGGAAGCGCATATGAAGCAAGGATGAGTCATCGAATTCTTGCACCCACTAACATTTGCTGATGCTGAATGGTTATGGAGCACAAAAAGTGGACGTGAGCACAGTGAAGCAGTGGGTGCTATTTTTCATCAATGATGACAGCAACAATGGGTCATGTCTACTGGTGCAGATCTTTACAAGTGTAGTATGCAAGCTCTTGTTCATCATGGCAAAAATGCATAGCTAATGGTGGTGTCTATCACCAAAAAAAATGTTTTCTAGCTGAGAATTTGCTCTGTTAAATAACATTATTGTGCTCTTTGTATTGCAATATTAATGGAAATAAATATGAGGCATTACTTTTGGAACAACTCATGTAAGACCGCTGTGAGACTATTTGTTCCTTGAGGCTTATTTTTCCATGATCACCTGAACTAACTGCTCTTTTTATTCTGCAGTGTAATACTAAGAGTGTGCCCACATATTAGAAAAAGGCTTTGTTTGCTGGAGGTGTATGACTGATGAGGGTTTCAGTGTGAGCTTGTCGCCTGGCTCCTTCTGCTTATATTGATCCAAATTCATTAACCTCTACAGCGTCCTTAGGTCACTATGTTATGTTCATAATGTAGCAGGGGAGGAAAAATAAAATAAATAAAAACATCCTTACTTCAAAAGCATAATTAATGAAATTTATTTAATATTGAGATAACTTTGAGGTATCTCTCCTTTCCGTAAACCTCTGTCTTAATATACTAGATTACACAGGAACAGCTTCTCAGTCAGTAGGATTTAACACAGATAGTGTCCCCTCCATAGACAGTTTAAGTCAACAGAGAGACTGTCACCTACTTAGAGGGCTTTGGATCAGCTTTGGAAGCTCACAGTTTTCCCAAAACCTGACAATCTAAGCATAGCTACACCTATTTAGAGATAAGATTAAAACTGCTTGAAAAATTGTACTTTTTTCCATTGTACTTCACAGGGAAAAAAAATAATTTCAATCTTTCGTTTGTCATGTATTCAAAAGATTTTGGGTAACAGCACTTCCTTCAAGTTAGTGGGCACAGGTAAAAAAAATAAAAATAAAAATTAAAAAAAAAATTATAAGAGCTTAGAAAGGTATGGAAATGTTTCTGCTTTATTTCTTCAATTGAATTCATTTCCTTATTTTTTCAAGAGAAATATTATAAATTATGTCCTTTCTGTACTTGGAATTAGGAAATTCATTTGGGCAGATTATGGTAGGGTTTTTATTTTTATTTTTATTATTTTTATTCAAGAAATTAGTACAATCCTACATGAGGAAAAAGAGATTCAAAACTCTTTCTTTCCTGATTCAGAGCAAGGATTACAGGCAGGATGCCCATCTCCCCTGGGGCAGCTATAACCTTTGCAATCTATGGTATTCTTTGAATGTTTTTTTTCTACATTTCTCCTACAGAAGGTCTTTCACTTTGCATAAAATACTTTAATATTTATCGAGCCAGGGAGAAAGCGTGAAAATGACTCTATAAGACAGTGGTTAGGCCATTCCCAAAGGATGAGAGACACCTGGGCTCCTGTTCCTAGCCCAATGAATTTTTAATTGCATTATAAAAAGTGGAACAGTTTTAAGAGGAGAGACAAAGACTGACTCAACTTCCCGGAAAGCAGATGACCTTCATTCAAAACCCTAATGGTAATTAACCAGAAGTAAGCAACCCCTTTTTCCCATGATTGTGTGATGGACTTGATAGCTGAGCTATAGGATTTAATGAGATATGATAATGACAGTACCTTTCTCTGGCTTGCAAGGGAAAATGATTTGGAGGTCTAACCATTGTGTTTTCAACACAAGCAAACATAAAAGTATTTTTGCAAACATCAACATTTCAAAAAGTTAAGATTTTGATTTCTCATAAAATGGCCAGGATGAAAAGTTGAACTTTGTCACAACTCATTGAGAAAAACTTCATCATTTTCAGAACAGTTACTAATTTCTTCTTGCTCTTTTTGTTTATTTTTTTGTTGAAGAAAATATTCTTCACTGACAGCAAACACAGAATTTTGACCAAAAAAAAACCAAAAAAACACATCTTTTGCCTTGTCCATCTATCCATCCTACTAAATCTTATTCTATAAGCAAATGCCTACAGTAGAAAGGATTTTGATCCTATTTCCTAATTCCCCTGGCTGCATCCATCTATACGATGACGGGGTATGAGATGAATTAAATTCAGTGAGTGTAACACTAGTGAAAGGCAATGAAATTTACATCAGGAAGGAACTGGATTCATGTTATATATATGAGGAAGCAAACAGCCTTCAAGTCCAAGTTTCATGAGACACAAGAGGTATGCACCTTTTTCATTATAATTGAATGTAAGTGCTTGTATGGTTTTTAACAACCAGTCATTGCTCTTGTGGTTTTATGGCCTGGTCTTATGCCCACTGAAATCAACAGAATGAACTGTGAAAAGCTTCTGAGCCTGCTTAAAAGTGCAGCTCAGTGACACAGTGCAATCCAGATGCCTTATCAACAGAAAGGATTTGGACAAAGTGACTAAAAAAAGAAAGTTAAATAAAATAAAATACAAAATTACTAAAGGAACAGTGACTGCTTACAGGGTTTTAAATTTTTAGATCTACATGGTTTATACTTTCCCATGCTCCTTTTCCCATCAATAACCCAACCATTCATCTTCTGTGAAATCTAAACCTTCTGTGCTTCATGTTTTATTCATCCTAAGGTGCTTAATTTATACCAAAGGACAGCAGAGGGGCTAAGAGTAGCCTGTGTAAGGGGAGATGCCTTTAAGGCTATTATTCATGCCCTTTGATCTCAAGTTTTCACTCAGGAAACTTTGGTTCTGTGGATAATTAGAAGCTGCCACTAACTGTTGCTCTATAAATTACAATAAATCTGAAGAAAGTCAAGGATCTTTTATACTCTAGCCATGCTACAATATCTACAGCACCCAGAACATTTATAAATATGTTCTAAAACACCAAAGTTAATTCTGGCTCAAAGCTAGCTTTTTCTTTTAAGTCTATTTTTTTCATAATGCACTTAATAAATATTACCAAATTCAAAAGTGTTTACCACTGTTTAATCTTTTTTACCACTTAGGTTAACACCTCACATACTACAACATGATAGATGAAGAATGACACCAAATTTAAACTTTCCCATGGAAATATATGCTATGAACTGTACACAATCAATTATTTCAGACAAAGCCCATGCTGTTTCCTCTTCTCCTAAGACACTGCTACATATTTAGGTTTTCAGTTTGAAAGGCCATTTTGGCACCACTAATGAAATAAATTATGTTTCTTGTCAGATCTCCCACTGGGTGGCGTGTGGTACCTCATGTACATTCATTTGTCACCCTCAAATAGAATAATACTTCCTGCAGGTTCCCAGCACAGATAACTGACCAAGTGGAAGTTAATTAAGTCATTGGTTCACTTTGCTCTGAAGGATGTTAAACCACCGATGCTAAATGAGATACTTACAGTACCACGCTGGAGACATATCCAATTAGAAGACCAGAAGAATTCGAATGTATATAGAGCTGTCCTCACAGATTACATTGAAAAGACAAATAATAGATAGTAAGTCACTTAGAATGAAACATAGAAGCAGAAATTCATTTTTAAGGAAGCAAATCCATCTTGCTATTAAGATCCAGATGGAAAAATTCTATTAAAAAAAAAAAAAAGGAATTTTCTCCTATTTCAAATTTGAGACTTTATGTGACATTTCATCTTATCATACTTTCATTGATGATTTTTCATTTATCCCTCGCTTTCCATACTATATAATCACTGATTCCCTGTTTCTAACTGTTAACATACCAAGGAGTTTGTTTGTTTGTTTGTTTGTTTGTTTGTTTTTTAAATATAGACTATGTGAAATTTTTATAATTTCTTAACTACTTAAGAAATGCTGTCAGCAAAGCAGTGCATTATTTATTTGTTTGTTTAGTAATGTGTAGTAATGGAAGAGGAGAATATTGCTGCAAAAAAATTAAGGAAAAGAAGTTTCACTTCTGTGGAGCACCAGAAAATATTAACCATGTATCCCAGAGCACATTTTTTATGCAGAACACAAAGTTCACACAAAAATTTTGGTTCTGTAGTAACAGCAAGTACAAGTTTATACCCCTCATCATTTTGATCAGTTCCTATTACAATAAGAAAACCAGAGAGGCAATAAATGTTGACATTTTGCTTTATACTTCACTATAATCTTTTTTCCTTTTGACACTGAAACCAATTAAAGAACAGGGAATGGCACAGAACAATAAAAATAAAAATCCTTCTGCTTCTGAGTTCTCAACTCAAAGTCATTCTTCAACATTAACAAATGAAAACACTACTTTGGTCTAGAAATTAATTCAGTGGCTCATTGTAATAAGTCTGGTGAGGTTTCTTAAGCCCTCTGAAGTACAGAGCAAAATCTCCACTTTCACTTGCAGTCTCAGCACTAGGAAAAAGAGTGGGTAGCTCTGCAAGGATCTAAAAGTACTGTACTGTAAGGAGAAACTTTTGTCCTGAAGACAAAAAATTCAGAAAGGCAGAAAAGAGAAGAAAAATAGATGCTAAATACCTGGCTGTTTAACTTAACATGTTGGCATAGAAGGAAAAATTGGCCAATTTTTCTAGCTTCAGAGAGGTTTCCTGTTACATTCAGGAGGAGTGAGGCAGGTTGTATCTAAGATTTTCTATCTCCCATTCCAATGATAAGGTCATATTCAACTGGCAATATTAATTTTGTATTACAGTGGTTTTGAGAGCAATTATCCCAAAGGGAGTAGGCTTATAAACAGAACCAGGAGGTGACTATGATCAGAGTAAATCATTTGATCCATTGCTGTGACCTGAAAGATCTCTTTTCTGGGATACTGCAGATGACAGTTTGACAAAGGGTGATACATAGGGGCTTTCCATGACAGATTCTTCCCTGCAAGACAAAACTATTCCCCTGAATAGAGGACATGCTTAGTCTGTGTAAAATCCTTCAGGGATGAAGATATTCTAGGCTCAAAACATTTTGAAGGCCATAAAGACAAGTCTGGATTAGGAGTGCTAGACTGTATGCAAGAGGTTTATGTCTCCAGATATAGAATCATAGAGTCATAAAATCACTAAAGTTGGAAAAGACCTCCAACATCATCTAGACCCACCATCTGCCACCAATGTTTCCCCACTAAACCATGTCCCTTAGTATCAGATCTACACGTTTCTCGAACACCTCCAGGAATGATGACTCAATCACATCCTTGGATAGCCCATTCCACTCTTTTTCCTACTATCCAACCTGAACCTCCCCTGGTGCTACTTAAGACCATTCCCTCTATTCATATTGTGAAGTACATAGGAGAAGAGGCCAACCCCCAACTCACCAAAACCTTCTTTCAGGCAGTTGTAGAGGTCTCCCCTGAGCGTCCTCTTCTCCAAACTGAACAATCTCAGCTCCCTCAGCCACTCCTCCAGACCTTTTACAGCTTCTCTGCCCTTCTCTGGACACATTCCAGGACCTCAATGTTTTTCATAGAATCATAGAATCACAAGGTTGGAAACGACCTATAAGATCATCTAGTCCAACCGTCTCCTCATCACCATTGCCACCACAAGCACTAAACCATATCACGCAGCACGTCGTCCAGACAATGGATGGCCCAGACAATGGAATTACATTTCTTGTAATGAGGGGCCCAAAACTGAACACAGAACATGAAGTGGTGTGTCCTGAAAGTGCAAGGTAAGAAAACAACCCAAAAGTGTTATCTGAGACTGCAAAGTGCTGTAACATGTACAATAAGAATTTATAACTAGTAAAGGCAACCTAGTTTAGAAACAAATGTGATATGGACTGATTGCCCTGACCACCTTCCTTACACTGCATGACATGGAACAAACAAAAAACTATTCTTTCTCTAAACTGAATAACAAACAGGCAGCATGCAAGTTGCATCTTATTTGCAAGAGATAAGCTAGTATTTGGCAAACCATTCCACCCAGTGAGTTCAGTTATCTTTCATCTGGAAGTACAGTTTTTGATGACTGGTGCAAATAACAGCTCTTCTGTCAGAATTTTTAGTTTTAATTAAGTTTTAATTCTATATTTAATGTTCACAGGATTTCCTGCCTATCCAGCTCATATGGCCCGGAAACATTTCCAAATATCAACTGTATCTCCCTAAGTACAGTGCCTAACATAATAGAACTGGTCAGAGCTGGAGCTTTTCTTCAAGGAAAGTGATCACAACGCAATGGAACGTCTCAAAATGAGTATAGCAAATGCATTACCACATCTCTAAAAATGAAATACACATTTATGGCAAATGCCTCCAGACAATTTCAAAACATTTCCAAAGAGTTTCATAGATTGTTATTACTTAATGGAAGTGCATTTATAGATATGAGGCTATAATAAAATTAAATGAAATTTAAATGAAGAAATGAGAATATATGTTTTCAAGGACACTACATCCTTAACACAGATCTCAATGCTCTTATGCTCTGCACTAGTAGCTAGGGACTGCACATAAGCTTTGATCAACTTTAATTAACTCTGTATTGGATCTGTGGCTGTGAATTGTTTATAACAGCTGAAAGCAAGAAGCTGATCAATATATTTAGGGAAAAAAAAAATGCTAAAAACAAATCTGACTTGCTGAATTAATGTTATGCCATGTAGGTTAGAAATAAATAAATAAAAATTAGCCTTAAATGCGTCCCTGTTACTCTTGTGAATAAAAGGAAATCCTTATGAATTAGGATTTATGGCTCTGTTGCTCATATACAGTATTTCAGTGTTTCTCATCAGTGGAAACCCTGATGAGAAGTCCTTGGTATTGCTCTGGCTGGACTGTGCCCTGCAGCTGTGCCTGGAGCCGTGTCAAACTCTGAGGCTCCAGTTGTTTTGAGAATCCAGCTGGGGTGTCGGTGGGTGGCTTCCCAGCTGGCATCTCCTAGTGACTTTTGGCTGCAAGTCTTTCTGGCCGTTCTGGAAGCTCAGTAGTTGAATGTGCGGCTGGGATAACATCATCTCACTGCTGTGCTCAGCTGACCTTCACAATGTTTTTGTTTTGATTCATATTTGCTTGCAAGGAATTTGCTTTTTCTGTCATTACATAAATACACAGGCCAACTTCTGAATCCTTTGCTTTGCAGTCTCTGAGCCGACCACAGATCTGTGCCCTGGTGGTATCTAAACTGCACAGTGTTAGGAAAATGCAGCAACTGTGATTTATATGCACCCAACCCTGATGCCTCTGCAAGTAAATCCTGCAAAAATATGCAGGGGGCCCTCCACCAGGTGAGAAGTCAGAATTAGGCCAACCAAATCCTCTCATGGCAATATGCAGTATGGCCAACCACCCTGTGTGAGAAATCCCCTATACTGTAATGGCTCCCATAGCTTTTAATTAATAAAATGCCACCAAGATCCACTCATCCAGAAGGGACAAACATCCCTGTGAATCCTATATTCACAGACAAAATTTAGCATAGTTTGGGAGAAAAGAGGCACATTTAGATAAAATGGACACCAAACAAGAATAAACTGTGTTTCTGAAAGTGCTGTCATCAAAGCTGAGACCTATAGTAATTGTGATTGTGTTTGCTCTCTCATTTCCATATATTACTTTAATCAGTGAAGTCATAACAGCCTTGCAGAAGAAAATCCAGAAAATACTGCTTTAGCCAATGCTTTTTGAACTTCTTATACAGGAGCAATTCCAGTGACCAATGTTACCTGCCAGAATCAAGTCCAGGGATTAGCTTTGCTCAACGATTTTGAAATCATGACTCCCCAAAGTGCTGGTAAATCATTCATATGTGGTCTCTGGTCTATTAAACAGCATGATCTCATCAGACCTAAATAGCTGAGCTAAACTCTCTGAGAAACTTTGAGAGCTGACAACAGACTTAGTACCAAGCTGTGGGCGTCACTGTCCTCCACAATACTGTCATTAAAGCAAGCTGTGGGTGGAAGCTCGGAGTCACCATTATTTCACGGAGAAAAGACATACTACAGCAATATCTACATTACACATTTTCCTGGGATTGGGGCTCTGGGCTCCAATATGTTGAGTCTGTTGTTTAGGATGTATTAGGGAGGCAATGAGATGTCAGTGTGGTGGGCCATGAGAGATGATGTTCCTAGCTGCTGACACTCTGGCCTTCCTTTGGAAATCACAGGATCATAAAATGGCTTGAGTTGAAAGGGAACTTAAAGGGAACATACACAGTTCCAACCCTCTGCAGTGGGCAAGGTTGCCACCCATCAGATCACGTTATCCAGGCCCCTTCCAACCTGGCAGCTTGAACACTTTCAGGGTTGAGGCTCTGAGTTGTTTGACTTCAGGCAGCTCTTGGGAGAGGGATAGGTTTAACTTAAAACACTTAAGTAAACTGTCTCTACAAGGAGACTGAACTCTACAGTGAGATACCCAGCTGAAGGTGAGTCTGGGGCCAGTGTTGTTCTTGCCCAAGCAGGTCCTGAGCTGGGCTGTGGCTTTCTGAGGGTTGTCCCTGACGGTGTGAGTTATGGAGTTCCAGTTCCATGCATTGTAAAGGGAGAAAATACAGAATTAAGGTAAATACTTTCTCAGTGGAAAATGTTTGATTTTTGATTTTCTGCTTGTGTTTTATACATACACCCATTGTTAAAGTTATAATTATTTTCCCCAAATATGCATACTGTTATAGCGTAAGATATTCCCAGCCCCCTTTTTTTTCATGTTAATATTTTCATGGATACACTTACTAAAAGAAATCAGATGTTTAAAAAAACAAACAAACTGAGACAAATACTTCAAGAAAAAGAAAAAAGAAAACCCACAAGGAAATGAAAGATGCTCATTTTAATGTTTTCAAATAAAAAACAATTTTTGAAAGAAGCTTGCCTTTACAGACATTTGGAGCACTTTTAGCGAAAGAATTCAGTCAGTATATGCTGGCTTATTTAAGTTAAAGTGTTCCACAGAAGCATCTCAATATTGATGATATTTTTAAATGAGAAAGTTTCTGAGGTCACTTTGCAATGAGAGAAAAAAGAAAAAAAAAAAAAGATGAGGAAAGAAACGTTGGAAAAAAGACCTTTATGATAAGAAAACATGTTGTACAACGTTGCCAAATATGGGGGATGGGAGATATTTCTGAAATATTTTTGCTATTATGCTTAATTTTGTTTCTCTTGTGCACACCAAAATCCCTCTCAAGCTGTTTTCAGGAATTGGAATTGTCCATTACATCCCTCTGATCATATTCAGCTCATTATAATGTAACCTGTGGGCCTGTGCAATGCTGTGCCTTGGAGTCCCGCAGCTCCAAACATCCTAACAAGGGGCTAGCTGGGACATGCAGTATGGATGGGACCTGCAGCGATTTTCTCTTGTAAGAATCCCTGGCCATAGATGGGGAGACTGGAGGCACCTGCTATACCATGCCAGCTCTCTTGCCAGGGAGTTGGGCTGCTCCCAAGTCTTCCCCTCTGAGATGCCATTTCCCCCCAAAGCTGTTTTATTGCAATTTGCATACACCTATACTTGAAGAATAGATGTACTGCGCATAAATGTCCTAACTGGCATACAAACAAGAATGTTTATACATAAGCAAATTCATCCTTTGTTGTCTATTAGAGTCATTAGTCTCTTTCAAACACTTGAGTCATTCTATTCATAGAGCAGAAAAAGTAACACTGACCTCAGTGAGCAATCGCAGACAAACCAGTGAGCAGCAAGTGATGGATAAAGGAAGAAAATTCTCATTTAAATAAAAAATCCATAAGCTTAAATTTCTTTGTATAAACTATAAAACATAAATTTAAGATTAGCAAAGAAACTCATTTTTTGAACTACTTATGAAAAGGAGTAAAGATCAAGGTCTTGGTCTGAAGTTTGGTGCAGTCAGTGGGAAAACTCACTGTTCAGCAGGTTTGGGGAGCACGTCCTGATTTCCAAGGTATCTAAACAAAAACAGTTTCTAGCTCTTCTAACTATACAAGGAAAAAGGACTGTCTTTTCAAAACAGAAATATACGCTATCCAAGGACAAGGAAAGTTAGTTTGAAGAGATTTGTCAGCGCATGAAGGAAAATACGTGTGTGGGGGGATATGAAGGAAAAATAAGACATTATTTTCTTCGTGTCCCTGCAGAGTGGGATGCAGGACAGAGAACATAAATTTAGGCCTGTGCTGCTGGGAACAGGAGAGGTGTCAGAAATCACACATTTCGCAGTGTGTTCTTCTACAAGAAAGTCCTTTGAGAGAAAAGCCTCTAAGTGTGTGAGCAGATCCCGTAAAATTTTACACCCACCTCCCCAAAAAATGGAAGAATCGAGAGTCCAAACCTGCCACAGAAACTCTGAACCTCCATTTAAATCTGTCTTCAATGCTTTTACAAGACATAGCTTGAATAGGGCTGAAAGCTTGCAGTAAAAAGTTACATCTATAACCCTTTCATTGTAGCAAGCTGTTCTTGCCTGTGCCAAGATATTATTTTCTATCCTCGAAACAGTGTGTGTATTCATATGGTTTTAAAATTTTGCACAGTAGTTTCATACCAAACTGCTCATTGTTTATATAATTTTTCATGTCAAAATGCATTTGATTTGCCAGAAAAAATGGAATATATTATATTTTAATAATTTTTTACTAACATGTGAGTGTTTACTGTAGGTTTAAAAAGGCTTTTTTCTCCCAACTACCAAACTGATTGAAAACAATTGTGGTGCTGGCACAAGACTCTGAACAATATTCAGCTCAAATTAAATTTCATTTATTATTAATAGATGTGATATGTAAGAAATGAAGATACATAGCTACTTGTTTCTGCTTATAATTATAGCAATGCCATTCTTATTTCCCATCTTTTATATATGCTTTTTAGAATCCTTGGGTTTGATACCTATGCATCTGTGATCTCTTATCCAAAGGGCAGAATGACAACAAAAATAGGAGCAGATATCCTGTTACAAGATTAATTTGGGAATGATAAATGAGTGTTTTTAAAATGAATTGTATAGGTTACCATTTAAGCAGGTCTTGGCAGCTAACCAGCCCTTTTCTTTAATAAAAAAAGGGGGAAAAATGTAGAGAATGCATAAATGGGTTGATTGCCCCAGGATGTCTCTCTCAAGAAGGATTAGATAAACCAACGGGGCCATTTTCTATCCCCACAAAAGCTCTGTTTGTGCTGCAGAAGTATACCCTGTTAATCATGTTACTACAGAAAAAAAAAAAAAAAAAAAGGAAAAAAAAAAAAAGAAAAAACAATCTTCTGCTCTTGTACAGCCTCTTGTAAGACATTTGAAGTCATAGGTGTCACTGAGTCAGTCATGTAATGCAGACTGAGTCTATCCAAAGAACGGAGGTGAGAACAAGATCTTTCAAATGTTTGTCAGCATAGACAGGGAAAGCCAAGCAATACATTTATATATTAACATTCAAGAGTATTGTGGAATCAAACTCCAGTGCTCAGACACAACTTTGTCAAGGCTACTCACTTTGGGTTTTAATTGTATTCTGTCATTTTGTTCAAGTTAAGGCTGGTTCTGCATGTATACTTTGTAAGAAAAAAAGAAAGAAGTAGTATTTGAAGGCCAGGTCCTGGTCATGCACATTCTTGCTCCTGAGAATACTTCTTCCAAGTGAGATACAGAGATTTCTGAAATGCCCAATCAGTTATGAGTAAGACTACAGCGTGGCTTAAGTCCAGTTGGGGTATACACTAGATGAGATAGGACATCTGTGCTTCAATTTGGTCTCTGTACAAGAAATTTATTGGCAGGAGTAAGTCTAAAGCCTTGGAATATTTTTGGTTGAGCCCTGTAATTTTTCTTCTCGCTTTTTTTTTTTTTTTCTTGCACAATTTCTTCCTATTAGTAATGTAGTTATTTACTGTATGTAGAATGTTTTTCTCACTTTGATCAGTGCTTCTTTCACTCTAACCTTTCTGCTCTTAAAAACTTTAAAACTGTCATAGCTGCTCAGATCAAGAGCCCAATTCCTAGCTGTCCAAGACATGAATAGATATTTACAGAAATAATGTAAGAAAAATGGAAATAATGATGGGATCCACCCTTCCAGCGTACAGTAATCAAATCTTCTGAGCTGCACCATGCAGTGGATTATCTCCTCCATTGGTTTTTAGAACTCATTTTCACTTCACTTATTTGGCTCTTTCAAAATCCTGCAGTAATTGGCTTTAGATTATACTTCTTACTGAGTAAAAAGACATTTCTGCAAAATAAAAATGTATTATTTGGCATTTTTTGCCATCTCTTAATCCCATAGTTACAGGAAACAATGAAGATCCGATCCTTCCACCTTTCTTATACCTTTTTGTTTTTAAAGAATTAAACAAAATGTGGAAAGAAAAGGCCAACCAGTGAAGGAAGACTGAATAAAAATAGGGAAAAAAAGATTTGTCAAAAACAGTATAAGTAGAAGCAAGAGTGAGAGAAAGACTGGTAGTTGGCATGAGCCTTGTAAGTGAATGTAGAGATTTTCCAGTGTGAGAGAACATGAGATGGGTTCCAAACATCCCGAATACCAACACTGTCTTAGAATCATTAGTCTGTGTTCTCAACAGATATTTTATTCATACTAAGGATCTCTGATCATTAAAATTCATACATCCACAAATAAGCAAAACAAAAAGCTCAAACCAAGAAAACAAACCAATTATTTGTTGATTTGTAATAGAAGAAAAAGAGAAGATTCTCCCCCTGGGCCCAGCTGTTCATGTTTATATTCTCTTGGCAAATGCTTGAAAGATTTTCTGACTGAACCATACACGAATGTCGTTGGGAAAAACAAAAAGGATCCTGGAAAGATTCATACTGAGATATTGCTATAACTCACTGCAGTCATAATGACATATTATGTTTCTGTTGCTCTGTGCTTTAGCTACATTATGTATATGGGATGGATTGGACAAGGATGTGGATGTATGGACCTGTTTTTTCAGAATGTCCAGTGTGAAGGGCTCCCAGTCAGTCCATGGTACGTGGTGCACATCAGAAGGCACAGAAGGATGCAGCTGTTTTGTAGGTGGGACAGTGGCATGCCCACAAGCAAAGCAGATTCCATAGAAACACTTTTATTGAATACAAATGGAAATTTGACTTCTCTATGAAGCGCTGTGACTACCTTTCCCAGACCAATGCAGTACATCTAATGAAGAAGCTCCACACAGTCTTTGTGCACCAAAGTAACTAGGCCAGTTTCTCTGCTCCACTTGCTCCAGTACAACAATATTTGTGAATGAATAAACTGATTTCAAATTCAAATGAACAATCCAGATAAGCAGGTGCTCAAAGCTGAATCCAAATGAGATAAACAGTTTCCTTGAGATCTGAACAAAAAGCAAATTTATGCATAAAGTTATGACTCTGAACTGTGATTCTGCCACTTACATTTGAGTGTTGAAGACAGCAGTCAAGCTTCCCCAACATGTCACAAACTGTTATTGAAAACACTGAGAATCCTGGATATGTGCAAAGTTCTCTCTGGCATGTATGCTATCATAAAATTTAAAGTCTGACTTAAAGACAAAGAACTGTTGGTTTATAGGCACTTCTATTTGTATTTGGAATTTCAGATAGTATGACAGCTTGATCCGAAGACCATTAAAGCAAAATGTTACACTTCAATTGCTTTCACTGAGCAGTGGGACACAGGGTCCTTGGAGAGTTGGATGCTGCACACACCAAGTAAGCCTGCACCAAAAATTTATGACTCAGACCTCTGACCCATTAGTGCATAAACACACTTCATAGTCCTACAAACATCATACAACGGTTAGTTGTGTCTGAAAGCTGAAGATATTAGCAGTGTTTGGAACCAGACAAGACAAACAAAATAATAACCACTATTCAGATTTTATAAATATAAATCATTAAATTTGGTCATTCAAAATCCTTAAATGAAAAAAAAACACCTTCTTTGAATACTATGATCCTTCTGATTTTGGTTTAAGGAAGACATAGGACAATTGTTTAGGACATAAACAGTATACTGCATAGCTTAATAGAGGTCCAAAACTTCAATATCCACAGTTTTGGATTGATAGAAAGACAGATGAAACATCAAAGGGTATGCATTCGAATGCACAAAGAATTTCCACTGCTAGTACGTTATGGAGGTGGACTTATCTGCACTTCTATTTACAAGTTGATCTGTTGAAAATATGGATGCAACAACAACAAAAAATACCCAAGAAATTCTGTTAAAAACATTGCAGATATTTTCCTGATTTTGATTTCATTGTTTATACTTCATGCTACAGATGATGTATATCATTTAGTTGATTATCCTTTGCAAATAACTGTCACATATATTGTTCCCATGTAAAGCAAAATCATTTTCTTTGTTTTCTTCTATTTATTATTATTGTTATTTTTAATAGACATTCTTTTACTATAATGCTGCTTTGACAACTGGTTCCAAGGCACATAAGACATCAGAAAACAAAGAGTTCTGATTTTTCTTCATTGTTAGCTAGATGTTTGTGGTTTTAAATCCAAACACTGGTTACGTTCTCCCAGTTTTACATTATCTCCTCTCTCAGTAAAATATTTCACCCCAGCTGTACACACTGAAAACACACTGTGACCATTTCTGAACACTTGAAGAAGTGTCTGGGTGAGGAGCTATGAGATATGGTTTAGTAGCTTGTGGTAGCAATGGTAATAGGAGGACAGTTGGACTAGATGATCTTGTAGGTCCTTTCCAACCTTCTGATTCTATGATTCTATGATTCTAAGAGAGATATTTGAATTATCAATTAATGAGAAGAAACCACAGCTCTCACAGCTCAAAAATGAATTTGCTCATTGATCACAGCAAACTACACTATAGTATTTAAGAAGTAATGTTTGTGGAAAGTAGACATCCTTTTGCACAAGTACGGTCTGTGATACTTGCTTTTGGATTCTAACCATCAAATGCTTATTCATGTCTCTGTTACTAAGATGAATTATTGCTCAATTCTCCATCTCAGTGCCTATAAGCCACTCTGAAACTGCTGCTGGTGCAAGAAATATTTAATAAAGACACAGCTTTGTACAAATTGATGCTTTACTGGCTAAATTTGTACACAACATTTTTTACCTTAAGTAATTCATAATGTTGGAGAAGCCTGGCAGTTTATGCCACACTCTTCTGAGGAACAAAAGGAAGTATTCAGGATCAAAACAAGAAAACATAATTTCTTATATTATGTGTGTCAATGACTCTATTATTGAAATCCAAGAAGCCATAATTCACCAGTGCTGTCATGAACAGGTTTCAGTGATTATGCAAGAATGCTAAAAAAAACTGTTTTTCATATTAATAGAAAGAGTAACTATTGTACAGTTCATACGTTTGAAAACAGAGATATTGCTCACCAAACTTTGGAAGAATATGACTTTGAAGTTACCAAATGATGAAACAACTTTTTAATTTCACTCATCACATTCAGACAATAAGAGCCTAGTAAAACATCCCATGTGTGTGCAATGTTACGTCTCAGTGCAGCACTGCAGTTGAGCCTTGTTTTTACAGCTCATTTCAGTAACCTTGCTCAAGCTACTCATTCAAAAATCACCTCATGAAAAGAATCTAAGGATCCTTGTAAAATTAAACAATGAGAAATCAAAAAGTCCCCTTTTCAGCTGCATCCTCTGAGGACTGCACCCAAAGCAGAAGCTGAATATACAAACTCCAAATGTGTGAAAAAAAGATGTGCCACCAGCTCAGTCATATTGACAATGACAGGACAACCACTTTGCTCAGCTTGTGCAATCACCTAAAAGTAAGCATATGTACTAACACTGCTTTCCACTCTGATAACTAGGTTGGGCAGAACTGTCGCTGGCAGAGTTCTTTTGGATCAGACTGTGACCTGTGGCACTATCATTCTTGACCAAAATAAAAAAGAACTGAAACTCGGGTTACTTAATTAGCATAGAAAAAAAAGATTTGGAAATTTCAGTTGCCATGATCTTTAATTTTCATTTATTAGAGGCTGCTGGAAATCCATTGACTTGGCAAAGTGACTCAGGCTTTCAAACAGTTGATAGAAATGTTGCCGCTGCAATTGCCACTATGCATTTTATATAGTTTGTTCAAATGCTTATTGTAATAAGCATTTTGGATTTCATCATTAGTCATGGATTTCTTTCCAGATTACACACACGTTTACTGTTAATATATTGAGAAAACATGTGGATGCAGAAAAAGAAAAGCTATTAAAAAAGGTCCTTAAGACTGAATAAAAATTATCAACAAGAACTTAGCAGAAGCAAATCTCCTTTGGACAAGGTTTCATGCAGTGAAAGTACTGAGAATCTTACATAATTGGACTAACATATTTTTTTCCAGCATCTGGTCATCTCTTGAATTACAGTACAGCTCCAATTATATTTTATAGGGAGCAATTTCATTTTTAAAGCTGAAGGATCCTTTGACTTCTGTGAAATTAAATAAAAAGCAAAAGAAAAAGTTCATTTGGCTTCAGGGTTTCTGAATGGAGAATGAGATCAGAAGGCACAAACTAGACTGGTTGTTTACAATGCTCGCTACTGAAACCATTAAGTCAAAGCAGCATCCTGAAAATATGTATCAGTCTTATCCTCCTTGCCTATTTAAGGGAAAAGAATGAAATCCCAAGGGATTATTGGGGTGCAGTCCAAAAGTCTAATCTTTACTCTGCATGAGCTAGTATGCATCGAGGATAAAGACTTCAGATGACAAATTCCCTTTCTTCTTTTTCTTTGCTAAATAAGTCCTCCTCTTAGTGCTAGAATTAAGGACAAAAATACCATCCCCTCTTCTGACTTCAGCTTCTTACTCCGATCTCTTATTTTCAGGAGATGGATGTCCAGCTTACTGTGTAGCACTGGGAGAACAGTGACAAACCCTCAATCTGCCCAATAGTCTTGGTACATACTGAGAGCAACCTGGTTTATTCATGGCTCACACACCCAAAAGACAACCAGTAAAAGTGTGGAAAATTTCTTCTCTGGGAGGCCCAAGCGCAAAATCCATGCCCCACTCTCCAAGATGCACATTACCACAAGATTGCAGTCTAATTAGAGAGCAAGTATTTCTGATGCTTAAGTCATTTTATCCTGTGCAAAAAAAACCTTTTATTGCATTCTATTCTGATCTAAGTTTATTGTGTTTAATACAGCAATTTGCAGAGGTATTTTACCTGTAAGAGGAAGCAGATAGAAAATGAGTTCAATAAGAAGAGGTACATCAGTGAGAAAGCTTGCAGGGCATTTCAGAAGCTATTTCCTCTGCTGTCAGCAGTGAACCAGTGACAATAAGTTAAAGTTTCAACTTCACTAAACAACACTGACCTCTTCCAAGATAAATTACGTTCCAGGACAACCTGCAGTCACATTCAGGCTGATATAATTTATGTTTTAGCACAGTACAAAGCAAAAACATACGTAAAATTTTATATGTAGGTTGTTCCAAAAGTAATGCTTTTCACTTATTTCCATGGAAACTACAAGTAATGGAGGTGACCAAGTATTTCAGAACTGCTATGGCATTGCCCTTGTTAAGAAAATATTGCAGTGAACCAAGCAGTTCACTGCTGAAACAGTTGGAAGTCAGAAGTCACCAAATCAAAACTATATGCTGGGTGTGGTAGACCTATACTGCCAAGATTGGTAATGTGCTCCAAAGTTTTCAAACTGGCATGAGACCTGGTGATATTATGTTGCAAGAGGAGGGTTGTCTTTTTCTCTGGTCTGACTCTGGAAGTTTGAGACTTCAGCTTAGTCAGCTTTGTGATATAGCAGTTAGAGTTGGTGGTTTGTCTGGGTTCCAGGAAATCCAGAAGGATCAGCCTTTTCCTATCCCAAAAGACAGTGCACATCACTTTACCCACTAAGGGCTGAATCTTGAACTTTTTCTTAGATGGGAAATTCACGTTGTTACTCCATGGACTGCCATTTTGACACTGGCTTGTAGCAGTGATGACACATCTCATCACTGATAATGGTGCAATATCATTTTGGTTCAATTGGTGCTGACAATCTTGTGTGCGACTTTCCTTCTGTTCCTGTGCAAGCATTCTTGGTACCCACCATGTGCAAGCTTTGCAGTATTCCATTTATTCCAATTATAATGTTGCCACCATAATTTCCAACACACTGAAGCCAAGTATTCAGTTCTGTACACAATTCCCTGGTTGTAATCTGCCAGTTCTTGCAGATAAGCTGATCAAAACGCTCTTCATGTTGTGGTGTGACAATTGTGCATGGCCATCTGGAACACGGCTTTTCTTTTACGTCAGTGTCACCACTGCTGGAATGTACCACCCACCACCTCACTGCATTAGCATCTACTGTTTGATTTCCATAAATGTTCATCAAGAGCAGCTTACCCTCTACTATCATACCAAGGCATCTGCCTCTGAGATTATGAGCCGGAATAATAAAATAGGAGGCATTACTTTTGGAGAAGCCCTTGTATGAAGTTGCTGTTCAAGATATGGTTCAACAGGTTGCTGAATTTGAGCTTGTACAGATGTTCTGACTAAGGTGAAGCTTCACATATACTTTGAATATCCTGCTTTCAGAGGCCAAATGAGTAAGGCTTTTCCCTATGCTACACTGACATGGTTCAGGGTCAAGAATCTTTCCATTCTGATCACTGTGAGGTGAAAGTATTGTCTAGATGTCTATTTGCTAATAAAATATTGTTTGCAATATCGCATCTACATCCTCCTCATTCTAAGGAGTCAGTTTTAAAAGTCGTATAAATCATGATATGGTTTACTAGTCCATTAATTTTGGGAAGTGAAAGGAAATTTACTTAATTAAGCAAGTGGTATATTACACTGCTGTTACATGTTCAGGTGGTATTTTAGTATTAATTATTCAGATTCAAATACACCTGAATTATAACAGAACACACATTTCTACTAAGCCTTCTTTCTTTCTTCTCTCAGAGAAGAAAATACTTTTATTTTTACTTTTAACACTCTAACAGGTGTCAGATTTACCCCCCACCCACTCTGAACCTCAGTCCAATCTGTCCATCTCCATACATGGCCTTACCTGTATTTTCATCTATAGCTTCAGCCGTTTGCAAACATCTCCTCATAAATGGCACTTTCTGTAGAAGTGCTGAAATGTTACAGTTTTAAGATAAGTCCAATTGAAGCTGACAGATTTCCATTGCTTTAAATTTGGATCAAGGCAAATCAAAATACGCTCCTTCATGCACTGGCTGTGGTTAATTATCAGAGATACACAGATATTTGTGTTAGAATATTATTTAGTCATTACCATTTACAGTAATGTTTTGAGAAGAAAGAGCCTGATTCATCATCGCGCAATCCTTCTTTATCCCTGGGAATCCATTAAATTTTTTTTTTTTTTTTTTTTTTTTTTTTTTTGTATTTGAATACTTTGGCTCTGTTGACAAGTTGTTTTTATTGCTTTCTCTGTGTAAAGAATATTTTTTCTTGTTGTTTTATATGCCGGCAGAAGATATACCACACAATTGCAAACTCTTTTACAAATTGTAAAAGCACAGTGTTCTACTACCCCATTCCCCACTGTTTTGTCCTTAAGTCTTGCAACAAGCTTGAACAAGACAAACACTTCACAGGATTCAGAGAACTCTTTGTAGGAGTCACCTCTTGTTTGGAGGTGTGACACAGGATCACAGAAACTCTTCCCCATTAACTTTGTGAAGATTCTCATCCATAAAAAACCTTTCCCAGTAACACTCCTTGAGGGTACAGAGCAATCATTCTGCAAACATCTTATACAATAATAAAATTAAATGTGCAGTTCTTCATTCAGTTATCTATAAAAGTCCCATGCCTCTCTCAAACAGACAAGTTTCAATAAACCTAGTGTCAATTCTTGTTTATAGAATCAAAATAACATTTTTTCCTATACTTTCTTTAAACATACAATCTTTCTAGAACTCTGATTTGTTTTTCTACTTAACAACAATGAACCTGCAGGGAATTCAGTAAAGACTCTCCTTAGACCCATAATACAGCAGTGTTCACACTGTAAGTTAAAGCTGTTTATACTACCGCCTTCCATTTTCGAGGAACAGAAAAACAAAACCAGTAAAGGGCAGATCTCATCCCATCACATGATGGAGGTCACTGAAAGGCCAAGTTTGACAATTCAGCTGTGATATAACCTTGAATGAAGTAGAAGAATCAATTCCCCATCCTGCAATTTAAAGCCTGGAAAGGGCCAGATCTGCATTCCTCATAGTACTGCTCTTCCACATCGCCTTGTCTTTTACTGCCAAGTCACTAAGTAGAAAAAGCTAACGTATGATTTTATGGGCATGTCTCCAGTGCAGTGTAAGCACTGTCCTGCAAAGCAACTAGCAAAGTGATGACAATGCCGCGAAGATCAGACACTGAATGGGAGCTGTATTGAGAACTGTGAAGAAGCTGATTTAGGTGAAGAAGTTTGGTGTGAACTTAAACAGACTGATGATGATAAAGAGTTGGGTTCTTTTTTCTTATAGTACCTTTTTTTTTTTTTTGTCAGCAAGGGTTAAAGCAAACAATCTGCCATGATCCCACTGTGTAATTGCTTCCATTTTGTTTAGGCAGTTTAACCTCACTTTAACCCCTTTGACTACTGTTCAAGATGAAACAAAATGACTTTGATGATCTTAGACCAGCAATAATAATAAACTCCTCTGGTGTTGTAAACTTCTTTGTGCTCAGGACAGAGAGACTGATTACTCCTCCAAACTGTTTGTGCTGTGTGATTGATAATGACCAGTTGAAATTCCCCTTATTTCTACCCATGTACCTCTGTACAAGGGTGATTTAATTCACCGGCACTTGGGAGGAGTTTACCTCAAGGCAGGGTGAGGATTCAAAGGCACAGTGAATAATGACTTTCTGTAGACAAGGCTTGGGGGCACAGCCTTCTGAAACCTGCAGCCCCTTTGGTATAACAAACTGAGAGTTAGAAGCTCAGCTAGAATGAATAACTTCAATGAAGACTTATTAGTTTTATTGCCAAGGTGTATTAGTTTTATTAAATCTTGTTTTGGGGTGCTTTCAACTATTCAAAGGCAAAACTGTCCCATACAAATTAGCTCATCACTTTTGGCTGCTGACAGATCCAAGGCATCTCCAGGCCACTTAAACTCTATCACCACTTGAACCATCCATACCTGCAATTCCAGTGTGACAGCATGCTCTGCAATTACCACAAAGTGAAGAAGTCTAGAAGAAAGACATGCTGTGGCAAGAGAAGTCTTTTAAAAATATGCAGAGTAGACACATTGAGGAGTTAAACAGACCTGATTTGCATTCAATAAATGAGGTATGGTGAATGCAATTATAATGTGTCATGGACTAAAGATCAAATGTAGTAATTTTTAATTGCAAACACACTGCCAGCAAACCAGCACCAATGTATGGATCTGAAAAGCCAACCATTTAGTAAAACTTTAAAATCCTCTAACAGGCCACAGATGGTGGTGGTCACATATGGGAACGAGGAGAGGGCAGGAGAGCAAGGGAGTCCTTCTTACAAACTTACAGCCATGTTACATCAACTTTGCTGTGTCTGAAAACATATTATTAGCCACACTGTGTGGATGAGAATGAAGTTTCCAAACTAAAATCCAATTAAGTTAATTTTAGCAGTACAGATGACCCAAATTCTTATTTCAGTGTATTTCAAAACCAGAAAAAGATAGGTTTCATTTCAAAGGTTTCTGCCATTCTGACTTCTTGTTTGTTTCTGTAAGATATATCCACTGCTTTAAGGTATGAACAGTTATAATTTTTAAGATGAAAGAAACATAAAAGAATTTTTCACAAACTACAATATTCACATAAAAAAAAAGTCTACTGCTAAATCATTCATCTTCCTCATTTAGGTGTTAGGAATAGCTAATGAAGAGATCTACCAACATAAAAACCATTTAAAACAATGTGGAAAAGTACTCATACTCCCACTGCTGATGTATCCACATTGTCTTTACAAGAGGCTGATCTGGGAGTTAGTAAATATTGGGCTCAACTATGTTAGTTTTTGAGGCTTTAACTGCACAGTTGTTTCTGCTGAATCATTTGGATCACAAATAAATTTCAGTTTACACCTAAAAATGTACTGTCCCCCAGGCTTTTGCCTCCCACGTGGATCCAAAAAGTTATGAACTTTTAAATCAAATTCATGCCTGGGGACATCCTTGCCATGTTCTGTGTACAGAGCAAGGTCTAATAAGTATTCCAGTGCAAAGTGAGGTCAATTAATTACTTGAAATAGTGCTCCCACAGCTGTAGCATTCTTCATCTGCAGCTCAGACAGGTACATAATTCTTCCCTGTCTTTGAAACAATCAAAGTTTTTCACTTTGAGCACATACTTTAAAACTATAGTTCTCACTGATCACTACAAACAAGGATAAAAGCAGCAGTACAGCAAGGAGTGAAGGATCTGAAGAGCACAATGATAGTTTGCGGTGGCAAGGAATCTCAAAGCACTAGAATTACACCCAAGGAAGAGTGTCACCCAGCAAAGCCTTGGTTTCAATATATATTTTTTTACAATATCAGATGTATTAAAAATGGGCCCTCAGTAATGCAGTTCCCATCTCTATGCTGAAGTGACAACGCTCACTCCAGAAAGGTCATATTTCAGGTGTGAGGGAGATTTCTGTTATTTGGCCATCTTTGTGATGATTTCTTTCACTGCTTCACACATGTGTCATAGGCTTCTCTGATACAGTTTTTATACAGGTGGAAAAGATGTTTTCAAGCAAATTCCTTTCTTGGTCTGAACATCTATTTAAATGCAAGCAGATTTCCCCCCCCTCCAAAACAGCTAACAAATTAAAACATCTGCTTCAAGGGAATCACAAGTTTATTGCTGTCATAACAACCTGACATTTGACATGCTGCACTTTGCTGAATTAAAGCCACAGTGCACTGTACTCCAGAGAAGCAATGATGGGTTATAGTTTGCTGTAACATCTGCAGAGTAGGGAATACAGGTTTGCTCTTGAGTTCAAAGAGCTCTTGGAGCCATATTTCTTGAAATTAAAAAAAAAACCTGACATATAGTTAGCACCTCTTTTTTGTTTTATTTATAAACTTGTTTGTGAGATACTTAATTCTGAACTCTCGTAATTTGCCTTTGAACAGAAACAAGACAGGACAAACAAAGGATCCTAAACTTTTGTACTCAGGAGACAGTTACTATCAAAATTATTAATAACAGTAAAAACAGATGTGCTTAAGGGAATAAGAAAAAAAAGAGAGGACTAGATAAGCACATCTTAGAGCACTTTCCCAAGTAGAATTTCGCTGATGGATCAAGGAAGAACATAACGCATTGCTGTGTTGGTGCTTAGTTGGATGACTCTCCTTGAAGCTTGGTTCCTCACTGCTTCAGTGTCCTGTTTGCAAAACAGGGACCATAGCAACTGCCTCAAATTGCTCTCTGAATCTGTTACGTAAATTGTCAGATACTGCAGTTGTAGGGAATGGAGACCATGTGAGCATGGAAATAAATACTCAAATAAGGCAATCTATCTCTCCCTTTTTATCTATTTTTCAGAGCACTGGTATCTCAGATACAAACATCAAAATACATTAATAGGAAATTTTAACTGCCACTAGATGCCTTTTTCCCACTGATATCTCCACATTCTTTCATGAATCAAGGAGTATAAAGGAAATATCACTTAATGTCTATGTCTACTTTAAGCCTCAAAAGCATCCTAATCACCAAAGCATTTCTAATAGAAAAACCTAAAGAAGTAATAAGTGTCAAGAACGTGGAAACCAAAACAGGCTACGCTTTTTTTCTTTTTTTTTTTTTTGATTGAGTTGGTTGCTTGTTTTTTTTTCTTGTTTGTGTGTTCCTATCCCACAGAGCTGTGCTAGAATTCTTTGGAAAATATATTTTTCTGTGAATAATCCACATGCTGCTCAACTCTATTGTATGCTGTTGAAACACACGACCTATTTGAAAGCATACAACTTCAACCAAGGGATTAGTTAAGTAGGGTTTCTTTAAACAAGGAGAGAACTTTCTTAAAACAATTCTGGAAATACTATGTTCAAAATTTCAGTAATTTTCTGTTGATTAATATCATTAATTTCCATAGGAATGGACTGGTAAAACTCTGTAGCACTGGTGTACTTGGCCAAGTAAGCATTCAGAAGCTTATTACATCTAATTTTATGGTCACACATTTTTGTAAAAGTAGGTACCTGCCTTCAAGGAATGATTTGAGACCTTGCAGTAAGATTTATAACATCGAATGTTTTGATTTGCACTAATCAGTAGCAACAGCTTCATTAACTCAAATGAAACAGAAAAGCAGAAGGGAACAACTAAAGAAGGAAAGAAAAAAGAACAAACAAACAAACAACACACACACACACACAAAAAGAAAGGCTTGATGCTGAGGCAGAACTAAAGACCAGCAAGCTCAGAAAGAATAATATGGTACTGACAGCATGTTACATGGAAAACAGAGAGCACACAAAAGCAAACAGGTTGACAAAGCATAAGGAAGATTTATGTTCACATTGTGGATACAACATTTTGACTGAGCCCATTGCACCTTCTCTTTGCAACTGGAGGCAGCATTGCATGCTGTGTTGTGACTTGGCTGACATGACAGGAACAGCAACTATTTTAACACTGATGCAAGATAAGGGGAGCAGCTGCTCCCATCTAGACCCACAGATACATTCCTTTTTTCCCTTCCTTTCAAAAGTCACCCTCTACCTCTGTTCTGTCAACACTCCCCTAGTAAGGGTCGGGGAAGAATTTATTCCACCTCTTTTATCACATACATTCATATGTAGCACTTCATTTACTGAGGTATATTTGGGGTGGGGGGAGATGATAACTCTTAACTCCTAAGGGTTTGGAAGACTGGATCTTCTGATCATAAGCTCTGGCTCCTAAAGGTCAGATGCTGCTTGCTTAGCTATGTCAATTTTATTACAGTCACCTCACTTCCCATGTACAATGGACATTTGATGATTGATGTTTCGTAATGGGACATTCTTACTGAACTCTTTAAGAAATTCTTTCCCTCCATTCAAAAGTTCAAAGGAAAGAGAAAAATTGAAACAGCAACTGTGTAAGATTTATGTACTGTACTGTGAGAAGCCAAATACTCTCCTGTTGAATGCAGTTATCTAATGGCAATTGGGAACAGCATGTGGAAAATGACTTCAGGTATTCTTGACTTTACATTGTAGGTTGTTTTTAAGAAACAAAGGAATATAAGGGCAATCCAAAAATCAGAGCATAAAAACTTCTACTTTGAAAGTATAAAGTAATTACGCTTTTTAAAGCAACACCTCAACATGATATATTTATGTCAACAAAGGTGCTTGTTCTTTTTAAGTCTTAAATATGAAGTTTATGGCAAATAATTTCCATTTTGGATTTTGGGTTAGTACAAGCTGTAATTTCTTTCATTTTCATATGGTTATGGTTGCCAAGACCTACATTTACAAAGTGCAGTCTTTTCATATCATTTCCGGAAATTGCAAAAACCTCTGTAATTAATTTATGAATTTAGTAGGACAGAGATCATAATAAATTCATCTGACCCTTTGCAGTTTCTGCTATTATAAGATTGGATTTAATTGACAGTTTTGCCGAAGTAGCAACAGGAAAACCACCCCCCCAATTTTTTTTTTTTTTTGTGAAATTCTATTTCTGTAAACATGGTTTACCCTTTCTTTGACTATTTTACTTAAAAAAGAGCTAGTCATGAGTGTAGGACCATGGACCACAACGGAACATTCAGTGTTGTTATAAGTGATATCTTCGAATTTTTTAAAAGAAGATCAAGATAACAAGTGAAGTTTAATCAAGAGTATTCTTTATTTAGATGCACATAAAGCTCGACTCTTTGGTACACATGGTAAAAGTTTTGTCTGTTCCACCCCACCTGCCCTTATGAAATGGTGCATTATTTTTCAGCACAATTTATTGTAATGCCTGCAACATTTGAAATGACTGTTTTTGAACTATATGCAGAGAACGACTGTGATTTATAAGTTCTCATTCCATGTATTCCATAAACACTTTAGCAATGTGAATTTCATTTCCAGGACTAGTGCTGCCACTTAGGTGCAAGCAGACTATTCCATTCTCAAGCATTTTAAAACAGCTAGTAAACTGTTGCATGAGAAACTGTTTAAAGATATGTCTCTAAAGAAAAAAAGTCCAAACAAATAAGGCAAGAAAGTTTCTAACTTTTCAAAAAATTCCTCATAACTCCAAAATTAATCACCTTTAAGGACAGGGGGACGATAATGCATTTTAGGTCTGGTTGCAATGAAAAACTAAATAGAAAGAAATATTGTAAAGAGATGTTCAAAATGATATATTGATCAAAACAAGAAACAAGACCTAGAAACCCTCCTACAGTCTGCTCAGGCTCTTGACATCCTTATCATTACAGTGACCACAAGACTCTTGATGTAGCATTAGACAGTATGACCAACACTTGTATCAATTCTTCTCTCTTACCTCCTCTTCAGAGCTATCCTTACTGCATTTTTTTCTTTGCTTGAGTTTTAAATGCTCAGAGTATTGAAAAGCTATGAAGAAAGGCAGAAAAATTATTTCCACCTGGAACAGAATCATAGAATCACCAAGGCTGGAAAAGACCTCCAAGATCATCCAGTCCAACAGTCCATCTACCACCGATATTTCCCCACTAAAGCATGTCCCTTAATACAACATCTAAATATTTCTTAAGAACAGAAAGCGATGAGATTTCTCTGGGTTCATATTTAAGGGGGATTCATTTCTCTGCAAGAGTTCTCTCTGCAAGAGACTCCAGCATAAGCAGAAAGAAAGGGTAATATCTGGCAGTAACTATCAAAGAGGAAGACTACCAACCCCTCTCACAAAAGAAATGTGTTCTCAGTTTAAACTATCATTCCCAGATAAAATGGGTTGATGTTCTGCAACTGTCTTTTATGACAATTAGCTGATCTAAAAGCATCCCACAAATTCAAAGCATTCTGTTTTCTTCCAAGATCTCATCCCTCAATACTCTTTCCTGTATATATCCAACAATGACACTAGCAATTTAAAAGTATTTATTAAATAAAAAGTAAAGGATGTGGCTCTGGTTTGTTCGAGAGATTGGCAGAATTGAAGAAACTTCCTTTGTTATACAGACTTTCTCCTTTAATTCCTTCTCTTTATTATTTTGTTGTGCATGAATATCAGCTTGCTAGCAGATTTGCTGAAGAACATTTATCAGAACCACATACTGTCTTAAAGATATTTGTGAAACATAAAATCTATATAACCTTTATTCAAGACTTTTTTTTTAGGAAGAGACAATGTTCTCAAACCCTGAATACTCACATTTTCAGTACGTTAGCAGGGATTTTGGGCATATAGGCATAGGGTGTAATCTTATTTTTCAAAAAGGAAAAAAGCTAATCAGAAAGTTTTAGAAAGGATAAAAGAAGATATTAAAAAAAAGAACTAAGAATGCTTTCTTACTGCAATGATTTCTGCAATAAATTTGCTAATTTGAAAGCCTCAGAAACACAGGGACTATTAGCAAAGAAAACTTGCCTTTGATTGAATCAGTGAATGACTCCAAGAGTGTCTCTCATTTGCTTGTGTATGAGGTTGCTTGAGTTTATAAAGACTGTTTATCCTATAAGTACCAAATTCTATAAGGATTGGCACTGTGGACCAGATTTCCCATAGTCATCATGAGAACACTAACATGTTATTGTCACAAACATAAAAGAATCTATTTAATGCAATCAGTATTGAATTCCCCGGCAATTAATTTTGTATGGGTCTCCTGGACAGAACAAAAAATCAGGAGTCAAGTAGATTCTGGGAGTGAGCCTGAATAGAGGCACTGACTCACTGGATGAGCTCTGGACAGTCACTTGACCCCATGTGCCAGCAACAGAGCTGGAGGAAAGGTGGGACCTCACTATGTACAAACCTTTCAGGCTGTCATAAAAAAAAAGTAAAATCAGGATACTAATATGGAAGTGTTTCCTGAATGATTCACTTGTCCCCTTTGACTTCTTCCTCAAAGAATGTGCAGGAAGTCAATGAGGAACAGGGATGATTTCACTTGTTCTAACTGGGTGGGCTCCACTCACCCTGTAGCTGCAAAACATCCAAGAGGAATTGTCAAAGTCCTTAAAAAAATGCCAATGTTAGCAAGACAGAAATTGCAGGCAGAGCCACCTGTGCGCCTGCTGAGCCCAGCTGTACACTGCCTGCTGCAGAAGACTCAGATGTACATGCTAGACTTCTGCTTGTGACAAGCTGGGAAAGAAGAGGAAGACTGCAAAATGCAGATTGAGCCAGATCCACAGAAGGCAAGAATCTTTCACCACTATTTCTTAAATTCAGACTGTTCTGCACAGGTACAGAATATTAGGCTCTCTGAAAGAGATTAATATTGCCCTAAATTAATTCAGTGAAAGTTATGTGTGAACTAAAGGTGTCTAGCAACTCAAGTACACTTGGATGCTTCATCGGGAGTGTGCCCTTTCTGAACCACATTCTTAGCTCAGCCAGGCAAAGACTGGAAAAATAATGAAGATGCTTAACAGCACAACTGATCTCCCATTTCCATTAGAAAAAAACCACCAACATTAACCCCCCAACTTCTAAGTGTTTAAAAGTTTTATGGTATGGTTTTATGGTCATTTCCCTTTAAGCATAGCAACATGTTCTTACAAAGCAGGTTTTATGTGTTTAGAAAAAACTCAGGCACAATGCAGTCACAGAAAACAAAAGCAAAACATATCCATCCTGTAGGAAACTCTATAACACCAAACTCCTATAGAAAGACTCACATTTTATTTGCTAGGCACATAGCACTGCATGATAAAACTAAATTCCGATGCTACTCCCAATTACAAAGAAAATTCCCTGCAGCTTCACTTCAATTAGAACTGAATATTGTTTTTAACAGAATATATATACTTTTTTTCCTTTTGTCCAACTTTTCAATATCTCTGTAATTACAAATATCAATAACTGAAAAAACTTGAAAATATGCTAGACCTTTAATATACAAGCAAAGTTTACTCTCAGAGCAATGCATATAGCAATATCCTTGAGTTACCTGCATTTGGCATGTAACCTAAATCCACAGATCTTGACCATTTTTTATAGCTGTGAATGGTCTACTGGCTCCTTTCACTTCGAGCATAAGTGCTAACCATAGTGTCCTGGCTTAATTCCTGTTTACATAATAATTTTATGCTTACTTGAATTCTCCAAGAGTTTCTAACTGGAGAAGCCATTCTCCAGTTCTGGTTCTTCATTTTCTGATCCAACAGTATCCTTAAAATTAGAAGACATTCTACTTTGGACCTATTCTTCATTTACTTTCTACTTTCATTTGCATAATGAAGGAAATAGTCTACAGTTACATACATTTGTAGAGACATAAATATGCATTCATCTATTTGTACTGATTACTCGGATATTTGAATAGACACAAACTCTTAGGGTCCTGGGACAGCATTTTATAATGGATTGTGTAATGTGAAAAGCAGAAAAAGAACAAAACCTGGCAGGTTTTAATTAAGTGACATAAGATGTCTATGGCAGACGTGGAAGCTTAAATCAGGTCTCAGGATTTTAGCTTTTGGTATGATATAATTTCCCTGAAGAAATGTCATGTAATACAATTAAGACTGCATAATAAAAATATAGACATATAGAATATAATGAAGACTATATAATATAAAAAAGAAATACAATAATATAATCCCATATTTTGAAAATTTCTGTGCAAAATAAAGTACTAACAGTATCACTGGGTAGGAGTCAAATTAATATTGTGACTGCCACCTGATGAGCTGGTGTTACTGAGAACTTGCCCAACAGGGATAAAATAGGTGTTCCAACCATTGCTCTCTTTCTTTTCTACAGCTTCCCATTTCCACTTCACCCTGCTAAGTATATGGCTAAAGTTGTCATATCTGAGTAAGAGGCAAATTCACAGCATTAACAAAGGCTCTCTCTCTGAATTTAAACCACAGAGGGGTGTGCTTAACTTCTACCATTTGAACTGATTTCCATATATTTCATCACTCCTCTTATTCACATTTTGGTGTTGTAATAACTCAGCAATATGTGCCTGTGGCTTTCATTAGAGAGAGCAGCACTTACATTTCGACAAGTCTCTCTCTCCATTCAATTACTTTGCAAATATTTTGGCAGAGGGCAAGTGAGCAGGGATGGACTATTTGTTAGAACATGGGACAGGCATTTTGAGAAAGCTGTGGCTTGCTGGTCTTTCTGTCATATAGACTTACCTTATTCCTGTTTACTTATATAAAACTGCAATAATGTTTACTTATATAAAACTGCAATAATGTTTCATGAACTCAGAAGAGCATAGTATCATTCATTGTTTGCAAGCTTGCTTGGAGATTTTGGGCTAAAAGATACTCTAAAGGTGCAAAGGAGTTAACTGAGGAGTTAACTACAGGACAACTCACACTCATGGAATCTGAAGATGGAATCTGAAGCTGTAAAAAACACACTCAGCCCCAAAGATCCTAAAATCCCTCCAAAAAAAGTAGAGATAAAACATCAGAAGAAGATAAAACTTGTAATTCCCATTTTATGGAATGTGAACTGAAACAAGCAGCTTAATGTATGTATTTGTTTCTGTATACACAGAGAAAGACCAGTGGAGGCAGGGATGTGAAGATAGATGTCCAGAACCCCAATTTAAGTGCTTCACATGGAGAGTATTCTTTACAGTCTCCCCACTGTCCTACCATGTATAATTACTGATTTTACTGATGTTAGAAAGGTAAGAAACAGTCCTTCAAAAACCTATATCAAGCTTGTGAATTAAATGCAGAAGCACGTGCTGTTTTATCACCTTCCTGCTTATTTGTTTATTTTTCACACAGAGCTTGTATAACTCTTTGGTTTTGATAGTACTTTTTATTATGAAGGTTTCTTAAGGTAGCAGAAGTGGCTGAAAGCACGGTATGCTGAGGAAGTGCTCAGCCGTGGCCCACTGGTTGGTGTCAAAAGGCCAGCATCTGGTACCATTCTCTTGATATTCAATTGCTTCTTTCTTTCAGCTCTTTTCAGATGAAGGTACAACTTGAGAAGTGCATTTTGTGTTATAAAAAACCCTAATAGAATGGCAGCTTTATGTGCATAAATCTGTTCTCACTGCCAACACCACAGCTTAGCCAAATAGCAACTGCAGCCACAATACCAGGAGGCCAAAGTTTTCTCTGACTAAATCTGTCACCTCATCTCATGCAACTAGCTGCCTGCAGGACTGAATATGACCTTAAATTTCATTCTTCCATTGTACACAAGTTACAGAGAAAATTACTAAATGCTGATTTATCGTGCTATGTAGATTTTCTCAATTTTCTTTCTCTTTCTTTATACTCAACAGAGATATGTATATTCCTTTAAATATTAAGGAAAAGAAAACAAACAAACAAACAAAAACAACGAGGGAGCTAAGGTTAACTGTCAGCAAATCTATATAGAATTAAACTGTCACAATTTACTCATCTGAACAAAGAGAATTTCATTTTGATTTTAGTCAAATATAAAACATTCTCAAATTAAAACCAAATGAAATCATCTTTATAGTCAAATTGAGACTCTACCAAGGCAGACAGCATCAAGTGCTAATTCACACAATGGAGTCAGTCCTCTTTCTTCAGTGCATTTGCCAATGTTTATGTTTTTTTTATAACCAGGAGAAAATCAAAGCCATGTGGATACCCACAGGGAAAACAGCAGGTCTCAGGATGTTGGCAGGGCAAAATTTGTGATTCTCCCATGGCATACTCTTTTTTGTCAATTTTGTTCAAGTTATATTTCTGTGTTAATTTTTTTTTATGTTCTAAAGATATTGGGGCTGGAAACAAATTTTCTTATTGTTTTTATAGAATTGTAGAGCAGTCATTCCCAGGTGGAAGTCCCATAAAGAAAAGCTTTATTTTAATCCATAAGCTTCAACCTAATATATAACCTCTCAATTCTTCTAAGGCATGGGCTAACACAGCAGGTGTTTCAAGTTCCTGGGAGATGCATTAAAGAGACAAATTTAAACCATTCATGATTAATAAAAATGTCTTTTTTTTTTTTTTTTTTTTTTTCATTTTGAAGGGGAGGAGAATATGAAATTACAGGGACCATACTATAGCCTTTAAAATATAAATAACCCTCATAACACCTGTGTATAGGGAGACAAAGTAATATTCTAGAGTGTGTTTAATAGAACAAGGCCAAAAACCCCACCCTACACCATTAAATGGCATATTGAATTGTAAGTGCATAGCAGTCATAATTTTTAAAACATGGGACCCAAAATAATGAAGAAACAGCCAATAACATGAAAAATCACCTGAAGGTTTGAATTCAAAGGTCTTATTAAAAATACCAAATCTACCTTTTAAAGGACCTGTGCAATTGCATATATCACAATGTAGCATGCAGGGCACACAAGGAAAGCATATGCTGTAAAGGCCCAAACAACCTACAGCAGTACATATGCATAAAACACAGCAGGTTCTTAAGCTCACGAATGCATAAATATCCAGAAGAGGGAGCCTGAAGGTAGTCCGCAAGACACCATTATGGACTGGTCTTGCTTTGTAAAACTTGCCTGTCTTGCAATTTGTCAGCAGAGGACTTGAGCAGATGAAGAATTAACGGGAAAGGTTACACATTAAGCCTTGTTGGCATATGGCTGTGAACAAATCCATTGGACTGTGCAATATGAATTCTGCCTTTGCTAGGTATTACATCTTTTCCTTCGAACAAAAAACATGATCACTTTTGTACTCCAGTCCCATAGACTTGTGTTAACTATTTACATAAGTCTATATAAATAGTTACATCAGGCATTGAGAAGAAAGGGATCTTTTGTCCATTGGATTGAATGAAAAAAAAAAATATGATCTGGACAGAAAGATATTAAATATTAAATGCATCTTCTAAGTTAACAGAAGAGTTAATTGGGATTCCAGAATTTGTTCATGTCAGTGCCACTGTATAAACAATTTGAAGTTCATCAGGCTGTATTAAGTGTGCTTAGACTGAATTCTTGGAGTGGTAAATCTATTCATTGTATACATGATAGGATGCTGACTTAATTAGTAGGTATATACTGACATCGAGTTACTCAGATGCTAATATATAAATCTTTTGACTGATTCGTGGTTAAGCCTACTGGGAGGAGGAGACTGTTCTAGATTCCTGGAAATCCCTTATGAATCAGTGGGTGATTATTTGGTATCTTGCTTTCTCATCACACATAGTCTAGTGGCAATCCTATCTGCCAGTAAGAGAATTAACAATGGTGAGTCACTATTTACAGAGTGAGTGCAGTTACCCAAGGAGACCAGGACAGAGTAGATCTGTAACTGGTTTAAAGACATTTAATAACCAATACACATTTCTCATGAACACCTGAGATCCAACAGTATCCAGATCTCTGAGTCATTCTTACCGACTATTTGCTTTCAGCGTTAGGGACGCTTTCTTCACTGATAATTTTGACATGAATAAAGACACTATTTACGTCCCAGATGTCTTAAATAGCTGTAGATTTAGTTGAGAATATAAGACTAAATACAGGGAAATAAGTTATGGTTCATAATATGCATAGTGGATTTAAAATGTTCTCTAAAGCAGCTCTCAGAAAAACGCATATACAAAGGCTTAAATACAAAGCAAACAAATATATATGCTCACAGAGAAAGAAGAACATATGAAAAAAACTTGGGGATTCTCTAGCTATCTGAAATTGTATTTCACTGTAAATATTTCCATGTGCTTATGAAGCTGAAACAATTGTATGCACACAGTCTTGATGCTGATCAATCGATCCATGTCTGGACAGAGATAAGAGATGAATGGCATCCCTCAGGGATCAGTGCTGGGACTGATACTCTTTAATATCCTCATCAACAACACTGACAGTGGGATTGAGTGCACCCTCAGCAAGTTTGTGGATGACACCAAGCTGTGAAGTGCATCTGATACACCCAAGGGATGGAATGCCATCCAGAGAAACCCAGGCAGGCTTAAGAAGTGGGTCCAGAAGGATATTGATCATAAGGATCAATAAATCCAAGTGCAAAGTCCTGCACAGGGGTTGAGGCAAATTCTGCTACCAATAACAAACTCGAGGATAAGGGACTGAGCACAGTCCTGCCAAAAGTACTGGTGGATAGGAAGCTGGATATAAGCCAGAAGTGCATCCTCACAGCCCAAAAGAACAACCATTTCCTGGGCTGCATCAAAAGAAGTGTGGTCAGCAGGGTGAGGGAGGTTATCCTACCCCTCTACTCTGCTCTGGTGAAGCCTCACCTGAAGTACTGCATCCAGATGAGGAGCCCTCAGTACAGGAGAGACATGGACCTGTTGGAGTGAGTCCAGAGAAGGCTAAGATGATCCAAGATGATCCAAGAAATGAAGCACCTCTCCTATGAGGACAGGCTGAGAGAGCTGGAGCTGTTCACCCTGGAGAAGAGAAGTATGACATGACCTGATAGCAACCTTTCAGTATCACAAGAGGAGCTACAGAAAAGAAGGGGACAGACTCCTTAGCAGTGTCAGTGGTGTTAGGACAAGGGGAAATATTTTCAAGCTTAAAGTGGGTAGATTTAGTTTTGAGATGAAGAAAAAAATATTTTACAGTGAGGGTGTTGAAGCACTGGAACAGGTTGCCCAGAGATGTGGTTGATGTCCCATCTCTGGAAACTTTCAAGGCTAAGATGGATGGGGCTCTGAGCAACTCGATCTAGTTGTGGATGTCCTGTTGCAGGAGAGTTGGACCAAATGACCTTTAAAAGTTCCTTCCAACTCTAAGGATTTTATGATTCCCTGTTTGACGTGACAAGGCACAACAAATGAAAAGCACAAAAGCCCCAGAGCAACGTAAAGTCTCAGACTATAGAATATATCAGGAAGCAGAATTACATCTTCAGGAAAGTTCACTAGTGGGAGTGTACTGCAAAGCAGACCCAGGAATGACAAGTGATGTGTTCTCATTCCTTCCATAGTATCTCAGATGATAAATCTTGATCTCTTTTCTCAAGCAAGGAGAAGCTTAATTAAATGACCCATCCTCCTGACATCAGTTGATACTCATTTGCAGTTAAAATGGCAAAGGTGTCAATCTGATTTACAGAATGACATGGACATAATTCTTCAAGAACATTTGAGAAAGGAGACACTCAGACTGGCTTGAATTCCTTCATGTCATGTACCATATCTAGTACACTTGGAGTTGGTCAGATCCTAGGCTTGTTTTTTTTTCTTTTCTTTCCTACCTCCTATACATCCACAAGACCAGAAGTGAAATGGAAACACCACAGACCATATTTAGGTGCTATAAATCAGAGTAGTTTTATATACCTCAATGGAGTTAAGTCAGCTTACACAAACTGGGTAACTCCACTTCTGCTTTACAAAAGGGCTTGAGGAGCACATGGATTTAATTCTACATTCTGATTTGAGGATCTGTCTCCAGTACATATGACAGCAGTCTTGATAAGTTAAAGGCTTTGTGAGTCGTGGTTAGTTATAGATCAAATATGCCAAAGCCTCCTTGCCTAGAGGGAAGCATGAGAAAGGCCATGGATACAATGCCTGCCTGGCTGTAGAGCATAATAAAGCCTCAGCTGGGACATGGATGCTCACACTCAAACATTGCTGATGACTTCATTTTGCAAGATGTCAGCACAGTACTCAAGGATGTGTGACTTCACAAAAGAACACAGTGTTTCTCATCTGCTAATACGCTTTGTATCAAAAAGGCACAAGAAGTTCCTTCCACTTAATTTGCCAGGAAGTCTTTGGAGTACATTTCTTTCATTCCTTGAATGAAAAAAAAAAAATAAAAATCAGGCACACTGAAAAACTGAATCAGGAAATAATAGAGATAATACAAAGGTTTATTTTTAGGTTTAGAAGAATTCACTTTATCATCACACCATCCATATCACTGGGGGAGCTATAGAATGGGTGAATTTGGAGAGTTTAACCAACACTTCATCTAAAAATAATTTTCCTCAATAGTCTCAATACTTTCTATTGGCATTTTTTTTTTTTTTTTGGACTGTTTCATAGCAAAATATAACCATGAATTGCATATGCCCTATGCGTAGAGCATGAAATCTAGTTACTTCTTCAATTTTCAGTCAAATTTTGGTTTTAAATTTAAATTGTTATTGCAGATTGGTAAAAATAGGTGATTATCATGATTTATCTTTACAGTTTAGAAATATCTGCTTGTTACAAGTCCTTGTCAGGAAAAATCAAAGACAAAAAAACAGCTTTTTTGGACTTCCATGTTATGCTTTCAAATTGTTGACATTTTCATATTACAATCAATTTCCATTTTGAAAGTTTATTTTCTGTATCTAAATAAAAACAATACTTGCAAAAATCAGAATTTATTTAAATGAAATACTATAGGCATATCCAAATACCCTTGTTATCCAAATGAACAACTAATACGAAATTCTAATATATTAGCCCAAAGCTTTTGCTCAAACCTAGAGTAGAAAATGATATCAAGTCTTAACTCTTGCTGCAAGAAAACCATATTACTCCAGCCTTATCGTGCCAAAACAACACTTATCTGAACCATGCACCTGAGTTGATCTAGACCACAAGTTGTTGTTTCACTTCACTGGTGGCAAGAAATACATTCAGTCTCACATCTAAGCTTCTATGCCAACTAACACTGTATTTATTGAAAGCAATTATAGAATCATAGAATATTTAAGGTTGAAAAAGATCATTAAGACCATCTAGTCCAATCGTTAACTCATCACCAGCATGCTCACTAACTATATTCATCAGTGCCAAATCTACACATTTCTTGAACACCTCCAGGGACAGTGACTCCCAGTACATCACCACTCTTTCTGAGAAGAAATTTTTCCTAACATCCAACCTGAATTGGTGGTAAATATCTGAGCATCTTGAATCAGGTGGCAGCCACCCATTAGCTGCTTGGCCAACAACCTGATGTTGCAGATTTCAGACTCTGTCATCTGTCCCCATTACTGTGCCTGCTGAAAGGACCCGCAGCAGACTAGCCTTGGGGCCCAGCTGGTTCTTAACCTATAGGGTTTGAAAGCAAATGGGGACCCAACATGTCTAGATGGGCTGTAATCTTAAATTTCAAGAAAGAAAGTGGATCAGAAGAGGTGCTGGAGTGATGTCAAGGTTTCTGTGGGAAAAAAAAATAAAACCTGGAGACAGTGTAGGAAAAAAGGTTTTCCTCCTACTATGTGCACACAGGGCCCAAAAACTTGACCAGAATCAGTGAATGGCAAGAGCTCCTGTGTTAATCTATGCTATGCTGCTAAAGACTTCTGTATTCACAGAGCAGATTTGTCATTTTTCTGCTGCTACAGAGGCTTTTTAAGTAACCCTTCACTCTTCCTGCCACTGATTTTATCTTGAGAAACTCATTCTCAAGAGAAGTGAAAACAGTTTCACCCATTCAAATTCCCTTGAATTGTTTATTCCTAGAGGCAAAATAATCAACTAGCAACACCTGCTAAAAGTGAGCATGGAGCAGAGGAAACCCAGCAGGGAAACTTGCAGCCACAGCTGCCACAGGAGCATGCCCACTGCCTAATGGCATGTGAGGTCAGCATCGATCTCAGTCAGTTTATGAGCTCTGTTACAGAATTGAATTGTTTGCTACTGGAGTCCATGGAGCAGAAATTGTTACTTCTAAGCTAATTCGTTTTCAAATTACCTTCCAGTCATGACTGATGACCTCACTGCAAATCAGTTTACCTAATTGAGAACACTCACTAAAGGGAGGAGAAATCAATCTTCATCTCTTTTTCCTCCTTCCCCCCCCACCCCCCCCCCACCCCCTTCCTCCTCCAGACCACTTTCAGCTTCCCTTCATGTTGTTCCAACTAGGAAGATAAATTTTATGAAAAAGCTAAGACTGCTTAATACCCACTCCTATTTAGAGGACAAGAATGGTAATGGGATAAATCAATGACTTTCTGTGAATCACTGACAATGTAGCTGATAATGTATACTCATTTCTGGTCCAAATTTCCTAAACTATTACTCAGCACTCTGCTGGAACATGATACAGGCATTTCCAATAAAAGATTTATGGTCACTGCACATAATTATAGGAAGTTTTGATTGTCAACTGAAAAAAAAGAAAGATAAATCTTAGCAAGAGAATGGACAGAAGAGGTGGTAGAAAGGGAAGATTTTATGTCTTTACAATTTTTAAAAATAGATAGCAGAAGCAATCATAAGTTTCCTAATAAATCCATTCTCGATAACTTTCATTATAAGAGGTAGAAATAATTCTTAAGTCCACAGAAAATTGTACTTAATACCTTATGCAAGAGTGTTTCAGACTAAAGAGTAGAAAAAGGAACTCAAAGCAATAGATAAAGATAAATCCTATTTTAGAACAACCTACATAGATTTACATCAAAGTATGGGGATCTTGGCTAAGATGGATCAGTATTTCAGTTTGAACCCTCTTTAAATTTGGTAGCATTGAGAAAACAGATGTATTTATATATATTGTATATGGTGCGACAGAGTATATAGAAATGTGCAGAAAAAAATTAACTCTTATCTGAGAATTGTGGAAACTTCTCTATTTTTTAATTGTATTAGGAAGCAAGTAAAATTAAGAAGTGTTACTAAAGGAACAAAACCAACCAACCAAACAAAAAAACCCTACAACACTGTATTGGTAAAAGAATCATTAAAAATAAAAAAATAAAAAAATCACACTATCTGTGCTTTTCTTCAAAGCAGTCAACATAAACTAGGCAACTAGGAGGTTCGTCCCACATTAACACAAATAGAATGCAATGAAAGAAAGATCTTTGTACAGCTGAGTAAGGGACAGCCCGGATTGCCATTATGCTGTGTCAGCTTGCTTAGAAGCAAATCTGCATTTCCTCTTGGGGAGATACAGCTGTACTTTTTTTTTTTTTTCTATAACAAAATAGCCAATATGTCTCTAAATGTGATTATCATAACCACATATAACTTGTTGTACAACTGTGTTCAGCTTCATAGATAGGGCAGAAAGCCAGAAAATGTGGTGAACATATCCTCTTCCCCAACCTCTTGACCTACTGGTGTGATGTTTATCTTCATGCTGACATTCCTCAAAATCTATATTTCCCCCTTGAATCAAGCTACCATATATTGAGAACGGAATAACAACTAATTTTCTCTGTGCATTTTAGAAACGTTTTTTTTTTTTTTTTTTTTTTTGCATAAATTGCCTTACTTTTCCTTTCCTTTGTAACCTCTCTCTGTGTCGTGTCCCCGTGTCATTTCTGACTGCACAACTCCTTGCAGCCAGTCTTGGTTACATGTAAAAATAATCCCAAAGAAACATTGTGTCTTGTGGTTTCAAATGTCAGTTTTACTATGTCCCTGAAATTTAAACATGAATGACATGCTGACCTTTGAAGTAGCATTGTCCTGGGACATAGCTGAGATTTTCTATTAGAGTGAGGTTTGCCTTTAACAGAAGAGGAATGTTCAGATGGACTGATTGGTACTTGGCCCCCGGCTAGGCTAAAAGTATAGCCTTCCTCTCTCTTAGGCCTAATTCCTAGCACAGGAATGCAGATTCAAAAGGAAACAATAGAGAGATAAATCTAGCAGTCCTTCTCAGCAACTTCAATTTTAAGTTATAAATTGAAGCACATATTTCTTCCTTCAGATATTTTATCCACTTTTACTTATGCCTTATCTGTGATTAAAATATGCTATGCTATCCTGAAATTTATGTTAAATGATTTTTATTTTTTTAATATATACATTTTTTTTTTCCTTGGGGGGAAATGTTTTATGAAAGTTCTAAAGTAATAGGATAAGGTAAAGCTTATTTTCTTAAGAGTTCCCTAATCAGTATTAGAATGCAACTCAGATTCCAAAATTGTTGGCCCCCTACTGAAGCAAATAGAAGTGCTGGGGGAAAAATGCACTAGTGACCTCAGAGCAATTTTTAATATTTGTAAGTGTTGCTTCCAAGTACTGAAGTCTTTTGAAGCAGCGTCAAGTTATTTTAGTATGATATCTGGGGATGCACTCTATTCTTTATTTATCTAATAGGGGTTTTTCCTTTAGTGGATGTCATAAAATGAAAGAAGCTAGTTGAATTTAACAATTATAAGACTTACTAGAGACCAAATCCATGAAACCAAACTCATTTGCTATTAAGATTACTCCATGTTACTGTAATTTTCCCATCTCATTTCAAGGAGCTTCAGAAATGGGAATCTGAAAGTTTTCTTGTAAATTTAGCTTTCAGATAGGACCTCCAACAGAGTGACCAAATGTGGTAGATGAATGATCAGAAAATAGGAGGATATCATCAGGGCTGCTTCCCACCAAGCACAAACGACTATGGTGATGCACAACAAAGTGATCCAAACTTTTAAAAGCATTTCTTGTTATAATTTCTCTTCTTCCATTTTTCAAATCCTATCCAAAGCAAAAAAAAAAAAAAAACAAAAACAAAAACAAACAAACAAAAAACAAACAAAAAACAAAACAAAACAAAACTTCATAGGCTTAAAGCTGCAGTCCAGATGTGACCTAAACAAACAGAGATACAGAAAACAGGAAAACTCCCAAAACTCAGCTACACAAGGAGAAAAGCAATGAAGAGAAAAAAGAAGAAATGAAGGATCTCTGGTTCAGTCCCCCCAGGATCATCCTCATTCTAAAGCTGTTGCACAATTACATTCTTGATGAGACAGCACATAAAGGAGGGATGTGGTTACTTTTGCAAATACCCGTTTGAAAATCAGAAAAGTGAATATAATATATTGAAGGGAAAGGGAAAATTAGTGCTGCTCACTAACCAGAATAAGTCATCCTCTACATTTCTCAAATACAGTATTTTTCTCCTTTTCTCATCTTTTCAATTTTTTTTTTCTGTTTATATCAGCTTATCAAAGACTCAGCATAGATAAGAATGTACTTGCACAATGTGCAAACACCAGCAGATATTTGACAGTATTTTATAACCCAAATATAATGCATCAAAATTTTCTACACAAATAGAAGAAACTTCAGAAACAGATGTTACTGACTCTTCAGTGTAAGAAAAGCATTCAGTTGCCAATATTTTTGTATAACCTCTAGTTTGGGGGAGCTGGTGTGATTAGTTTGGTGAAAGAATGTTTCTCTCCTCAATACCAAGTAAACAGAAACGACATTTTAAAAAAAAAAAAAAAAAAAAAAAAAAAAGCTAAACTCCATTGACAAAAGCAAACTTCATTTCAAGTAACCCATCACTGAATACCACATGCCTGCTCATCCAGACACTATATCATGCAGGAAAATGATTCTGTGACACTTTTCTCAAAACCTCAGTGCTCTCCAGAACAGGTTTTCCCTGTCTGCCCACACACTTTGTAGGAGAATAGATAATGAGGAACAGAACATTTTAAATGGAAGAGTAAAACTGCTACTTTCCCAAATGTATGTATAATAACCTCTGTTATAAGATTCAGTTGTAAGGATCTGGATTTTCAAATTAAAATTTAAAAACAAAAAAGTACTTTACTCTTTTCAATCATCATAGATGATATAATGTTACCATAGATTACATCTACTGTTAAAGCTTTTATTCTCTTACAGTCAAGTGTAATAAAATGAAAAAAATAAGACCTGTTCTAATTTCTGTATAAGTTTTCTGTTAGAACCAAAATGATATCTGCCTGAAGTTCAGCCTGAACTTCAAAGTTAGGCTTATCTGTGTCAGAAACTACAAGAAAGGTATGAAGATTCTTTTCCCCAATAGGTATTACCTGAATATTGATAGATTTTATAATTACATTGTGATTATATATTTCATCTGTCTGGAGTACAAGATAAAGAAATTTATCTGAAAAATTCCTGGTTTTCATATTCTAACATTTCTAAAACGAGAAATAATCTATTACAGCTATCTATATAGGACAGTACAAGCATGCAGTGAAAAGGTACTGCTTAGTACAGGTTTTAAAAAAATAGAATTACTGAAATTCAAAGTCCATCTCTTAAAAGTGCCTGAGAGTATGTTTAATATTGAATTAAATAATGGACAAACATGTACATTTTATTTACTTTTTTTCAATGAATTATCATTAATATACAAAAAAATACAATAAAATACGGAGAGCAGAATAAGAAACACAGTATCTACTATGTTGCTGTCATGACGGACATTTTAATTGGCTCACAAGTGTAAGAGGACTGCAGTATGTTTAGACTTAATTTCCACATGTACAATACAGCCACTACAGCAAGTCTTTTTTTCTACATCTGGGAATTAGTTTATAGCATTGCAACTGTTGCTCATCTGGTCCTCTGCTGTCTTTGCTATGAACATGCATCATGACAGAGAAACTGTGGCTGAACAAAACAGCTAGCAGAATATTATTGTAGTCCCACTAGGTATACTAGCTGAGAACATATCTCTGTGAGCAGAGAGCAGCCCAAACAAACGTGTTTAGGTCTACAGCTAAATAAAATAAGAATTGCAAAGTATGAATGTTTCTTATGTAGAGAAGAATAAAGCAGTAGGGGAAAGGGACATGAGGTACAAGAACACATGCAAACAATATTTCCAGATGCCCTTGCTCAAGGACTGCTGTTTTGCAATGCAGCTGTCAGGGCACAGTAAAGGCCATCTACATTACTGCTGATTGGGACTTCTCCATGTTCTTTTTCTATCTAAAGATTACAATTCATTAGAACACACACAAATATATATATTTGTTCTTGTGAAAACTATTAATTTTCAAGAACACTCTTGTTTGAACCTTTTTGCAGATAAAGCCATCACAGAGTATGCCAAATCAGTACAACAAACTTGACTGTACTTTTGCTTAGACAAAATATGAGAGCATAGAATTTATGCATTTATGGTCAACTGATAATAATTTGTATAATTTTGAACAACCACCAGACAGGCTGTAACCTCTCCAAGGATACAGAGCACAGAGAGCACCATCCTTGAAGATGCTTCAGAGACAGGACTGACTTTCCCCACCTTCTCCCTCTTGAGGGATTATCAAGAACAAAAAAAAAAAAAAAAAAAAAAAAAAAAAGTCTCCTATATCCCTTGAGATGCTGAGTCATCCTTTATAGAAACTTCATTCTTTCTCTCAATCAAGCCAGCCAGACCCTAGCCCAATATGTGAGTATTCTCACAAAATTTGCAGTTGCAACAAAAGCAAAGAAAATACAGATTTTACCTAAGACACAAGAATAAAACATTTTGTTTTGATTTTAAATTACAGGTGGGTTTCATAACTGCTGATTTACTCCAGAGCACTGGCATCGCATCAGCATTACTATGATAATAAGGAAGCTTTTTCTTTTTTTCTTTCCCTATCCTATTTTTAACTCAATACAATTTAACATGATGTAGAAAATAAAACAGACTTCCAACCCCTGAAATCTTTCTGAAACCAGAGTTCTAGTTCCTCAGCCAGCCCTCACCCACATGGAGGCCAAATGCTTTTGTCATATTATTAATTCAGTCTTCACAAGAAATTGTGGTTCTCTTGTTAGAGGAACTCTGCTATGAAATGCAGTGCCAGGAAATCTGACAACTGCCCTCCCTCCTAGAACGATATTTTGGAGAGGAAGCACAGAGCAGAAGGCAGACTGTGGGCTTAGAGGGATGGTTTGCATAACACATTTCTTTGTGGTGTGGTTGGAAGGAGGAGAAAGCTGGAACATTTCAACAAAGTTTCTGTCTCTTGTAGCTTATAAAGGACAAAGACAAACAACAAAAATAGACAAACTCACGTCCTCACTTCCCTGACTTCTACTGTCTTCAAGCAAAGTCTACCTGCAAATTCTAGTAGATCATACACTACGGACAGTGTTGAGGGACATATATAGGAAAAGTTTGGGGGATACAATAAAAGCAAATTTTTAATGAGTGTTCAATTTCATACATTGTTTTAAACCATATTCAAGTATATTAATGGATTATCTTTAATATTTCTTTCAGCTTTCAGATAAGTACATCAGTTGTCATATGGCTACTGTGAACACAAGCATCAGCTCTTGGGAAGATGATTGAAGCTCTAATAAATTTGAAACCGGTTTCAATTAGTACACAGGAAATTTACTTTGTGAGCCATGACTTCTTTTATTAGTGCCCTGGAGGGCAATTTAGATTGGGGAAATAAATAAATAAATAAATAAAATCAGGAGATCATTGTTTGCCAAAAAAAGAAAACAGATACTTAGCCTTCATCCATAGTCTGGGATGCAGCCATGAAAACAAGACTAAAATATTACTGAATGTAAAAAAAATATTTATCTTTATACATTGAGGTCAAGCATAGTTTCAGGGTGCTGGAAATGACATCCATCCCTTCCTGAAGCATGCTGTTAGCATGGAATTTTGCCACTTGCTGTTTTTACTTTTAAATGAACCCTAAGTAAAATCCTTATTTTGCATTTCTAATAGGTACAATTAAAATATGGGAACAGGTGCTCAAGAAAGCTGGAATCTCCCTAAAATTATCTATATTTACAACTTCAGTCTCCTGAATTTTCCACTGGATTACATCATACACATTTTCTATTTTCCTTCTCTTATTGCTCATATTCTCAGCTAGCTAGGAAGAAAAAATAAGTTGCATCAAAGGCATAGGATACAGAGAAATAGGTAAAGAATCTTGCCAATGCAAAATCTCTTCTAATAATATGCACAGCAAGATGAGCTTTTATGATCACCAAATTTTTTTCTGCCAACTGTCTGGTCAGTAAGGTGAAAAGCAAGACACACTAAATGAATCAACTCTTAATATTTCTTTCCCTAAAATACACAAGCATCAACTACACAAGTGTTCTTTGTGTGTTAACCTGCCTTGACCTCATTCACCTCAATAAGGGCCTCTTGCCGCGCGGTCTATAATTTTTCTATATTTTTTAATCATAGCCACGCCAGTGTCTTTCACACTTGAGCAAGTTCCTTCAAATGATGCCAACCTCAGTTAGATTCAGCAGCAGTAGACCATAGCTTGAACAGCAAGGGCTAAATTGCCATAACTATTTTTTGGCTGTGCAAAGGAGCGAGAAGTCTCTCCTTTTTTACCCCCACACCATGGCTAATGGTAGGGGAAAAGGATAGAAATATGAGAAGATCCTGGTGCACCTTCAGTAAGCGAAAAAATCCTCAAAAAAGGAGCTGAAGTGCTTCAGTCTTTTCATCCAAGCATTTACGGAAGGCTGCAACTCCAAATAAATATGCATATAATCTACCTTTAGGTTTCATTTGCACAGTGAGTGCACTGCAATTAGGTAAAAGAGGCTGCTCTAGAAAATATTTCAGAGTATCTAAATAAAACCATTACTCAGAGCCTACCTTTGCGAGAAGAACTTTTAGGAATAGTGATTACAAGTACTTCAAAATTCATACAAGTAGAAATTACCACATAATTGGCCATCATTCCTCTAACAATGGGAACATTAAAAATTCCAGAGGTACTCAGTAATGAATCTCTGGGTATATGCAGGTTTTGTGAGTGTATTAAAAGTCTTTCCCATTTGAAGTTTCCATCATCAAAGTTTTTGCTTCTCACATTAATCACTGGGGCAATATCTGAGGTTTTTATACCGGAACCTATTTCAGACATGCAAGTATCCATTAAAGAGCTAAGCTCGATAGGGCAAACTCTTCAAAATATTTGATTCTTCTGAACGGAAAACCTACCAGGCACAAAAACAGCTTTTTCACTGTGACAGCAGTTATAATCCAGAGCTATCTTATTGCTCTGTCACATGTTCTGGCCTTATCCTGATCACGAGGCAGGAGTATCACAATTATGAAATAACTTGCAGGAAGGAGGGACAGTGACTTTTCCATCAATTGAAATTCTCCAAAGAAAAACAACATATGCAAAGACAATCCTGACCTGCTAGTTCTGACCCCGATAAGCAAGCATGACATTATCAGGTCATGAACGGGATCAGAACTGTAGAGTACAGGACTGATTGCACCTACACTTTTATATATGGTGTCCATCAAATCAGCTACATTTTGATAGCAAGTTAATCAACACTAACATTAAAAACCTGTGACTAAATTTCAACACAGAGTGCATGAAATTTAATTATGTTTAAAACAAACAAACAAAAAAACCCAACAAAACCCATCCATATTAAAAATAATAATATTAATCTTACCTCACACAACAAGAACTGTTTAAATGTCAGAGTAAATTTGTCCACTTTGGTTGATGCCTCCTTTGACACTCCTAAGGGAAATTAATTTTAAATTTGAAAAATAGAATTAATTTACAGATAAAACATAAATATTTGCCTACACAATTTAAAAATAAATGAGAACATAATCAAGTACCAGAGCATAGCTTTAAGGTATTCAAAGCCTTGACTATATAACAACGAACATTCTAAATTCAGTATGATTTGGGAAAGCGCATGGCAGGAGGCTTGTGATGAAACACAGTTGTATTGCTCTTGTATAAAATATCAGTCTTTTTTGCTACAATGAAACAAAGTCATCTCAGTTTGCAAATGCAGTTTGTTAAGGTTGCTCATTAATAGAAAAAAGAAAAAGGCCCTCCACATGCATCAATTTTATTGGAATGAAGTTACAACTCTTTATAAAGGCAATCCTAGCCATAAGACACTGAACTAAATTAGTTTCAATTTTTGAAACATTATAGCATGGTTTTCCTTTGGCCCACTCAGTTAATCTTGCATAGGAAAAGGAGAAGGAGGGCAGAAATGGCTACATGGATGGGGGACGTGTAATATGAATAACATACAGCACAGGTGTGGAATATTGCATGTATAACCGTATGGCAAAAAGCAGCAAGTAAAAGCACATGCCAAGGAACCTGATCTGACATTAGCTAGAGTGCTGTAACACAGATGTCAGGTTGCCTATGCCTAGGAGCTAAACAGAACTATGCTTGCTTCGGCCTCACAGGTATACTCAGATGTAGATGTGGGCATTCACAAAGCCTAATGCAGCCAAGGAACATTAATTAGAAAGTCAAGTTCATGGTGAAGTAGCTCAGAGCACCTAACTTTAAACTTCAGCTCCAAAAGAACCTCACTCCCTTCACTGGATAAACTAAGATAATTCACTTTCCTACACTAACTTCAGACTGTGTGAATTCACCCTTCTCCATCTACCACACTCTTTTTGTTTTTAACTCTCCATTTTCTTTTCCTGAAAAGTTGCTAGAAAACTATTTAAGTCTTTATACAATTCATTAAGGAGAACCTAAATGGACCTTCCAGGCACCAGTGTATAATTTCTGCTGGCAGTATAACCAACTTACCACTGTCTGATGTATATCACATGAGTACAGCCATCCTGGACTGCACTGTCCTGCACTGGGACCTTGAGAGCACTCTGCATCAAGGTGTGCTAAAGAGTGAAGGGGTTGGAGAGATAAAGAGAAAAAGCTGTGTACAGACTTTTTATTGCTCTTTGTATGGAATTCATCCTTGAAAAATGAAGTCCAAATGGAACTAAAACCCATTTTGGTCTATAGTTGGTTTACTTTACCAAACATCTTAAATTGAATATCTCTGAAACACAAGTTAACACTTGACAGTTAACACTTAAATTTCTTATGTCAGATGCTAAGGGATCCTACAGATTTAGAGGATAAATTTCATGTTTCTATACGTTCTTGCACAATGCCTAACATTCCTTGGCAAATCAGTTAGTAACATTCCCACCTAAAATTATGCTACATCGTGCTTGCTATGTATGAGTACAGCTAAGGTAAAGAAACAAGTTTCTATATTTGAATCATGACTTAGAATTCTATTGAAGTGTTCAGTCCTTGTAAATGTAATTGATGCAAGACGAACTATGCTAAGTCATTTTTCAAAATAAGAAAGAGGTAAATGAGATTAAAAGCTTCTTTTCTTATAGAAAGATACTACAAAACATTTGCTGAAACATAGTCTAGTACTTAGTTTTAAAGAGATGCCAGACAAAACCCCATTCAGTGGAAGAAACCAGTGTCGTGAACCCACCCACATCACCTGTTAAACAGAAGCCACCATGCACAATTAAAGTAATTAATTCTCATGAAAATCTGAACAAAACACAGGGAAGTAGTTGGAAAGCATTTTCATCATTTCAGTGGAAGCAAGACCCAAACTAGGTACAAACCTACTGAATCTAATCATCATGTCTGCAAAGGCTGACATAAACCATAATAAAAGCAGAGATAAAATTAATAAGAAATACCTCTACAGATTCTGTGTTTTCTTAATCCTAAACAATTATTCGGAAAGATAACAAAGTGTTCTAAGTATATCAAACAGGCTTAGGGTTCCAACGCGTCCGAAATCACTATACAAGCCCTGTGAATATCCTGCTAGGCCAGTACTCTCTGGACAGTAAATAAAATTAATAAAATTGAGTTTAGAACACTAGATCCAAAGTTTCTCTATTTCTTGTAATGTTTATTCATATCATTAACCATAGGCGATAATACACAACAGCTGAAGAAACTATCTTCTTCTTAGTCATAAAAAAAGAAGTGATATTAAAATATTGTTATCATTATATTTCTGTTAAATGTCTATCAGCACTTACCCGAGATACAGCAACAGCTGAATTTCTGCAGTTTTGTCATCTGGACAGAACAGCATTCAGCATCTGTCACAAAGTTTCTAATTAAAATTGTGTTAAAGAGGTTAAGCTTTTTAGGATCAGACATGGAAAAGATCCAGAACTGATTTCTAAGCTATAAAAACATAAATTAAATGAATTAATGTCAAATTGGGTTTTTTTGTTTGTTTATGTAAACTAACTTTCTAGCATCAGAGCAAACAAACCGGGAAAAGAGGGAAAAAATAAATAAATAAAAGGTTTTGAGATTCTCAAGAGGGGCATCAGAAGTTTAAGCACCCAGAATTATTAATCTCTTCTGAAATTCCTATTGCAGGTGCAAGAGTTTTTTTTCTTATGCACATGAAGCCCATTCCAAAACTTTGTAGTCACATGTAGAATGACCACTGATTTAAAATGTTTTTGTTGGCCTGTGTCCTTAAGCAAAAAGATATGTGTATCTTTTTCAAACATTTTCCTCAAGCAAAGGTTTTATGGTTTAGAGTAACTTGAAGACCACCTGACTGACCAAAAAACTCACCCACATGCATATATATGCTAACTTTTCCTACTCATAAGTTCCTCATTGCTCATTCTTGTAGACTACTTCTGTTACCTCAGAACCAATCACAGAAGCCAAACTACCTCCTGATGTTTTCTTTTTACAGCTGAGGTTTCTCAGATCTTTATAGGTACCATTTGACCCCTTTCCAGCTGGCTCTGATAACTGAACATGGGCAGCTGAGTCCAGAACTACCTTCTTGCTCCCTGAAAAACTGCTATTGAAAGGTACTGACCACCTTGTTAAATGTTCTATGAATAAAACAAAGTAGGAAAATCTGCTCATTTTATTATTTCTTACAAGAAAAATGAAAAGAAGGGTGAAGACAGGGACTGTTTGTGGATATTACTGCATTTGCTTCAAAGTCCAATTTAGAAATAAAATCTTGAACAATGAGTTTTTGTAGCCTCATGGAAATTTTAAATTAAGCAGATACTTCACATATACTTTACAACATTTGGTTTGTCTGTAGAAAGTTCTATGATGTAAATTCTATGTTCTATGATGCAGCAAACGAAGTAACAGTTTGGGGGGCTATTAATTGGTCCTACACAGACTTGAAACAAATTCAGACTTAACAACTCTTCATGCATCCATATTTAAAGCTTTTTTTTTTTTTGAATACACCATGCTCATTATGTGTCATATACAATACATGATTAAAAAAAAAGTCATAATAATAAGGTAAGAAAAGATCCCATGAATGCACACTGTCTGAACTGCTAAGCTTAAGAGGACAGAGGATTGGAAGGAGAACTTATATCTCCTTGGGATAAAGATGTCCATATCCATGCGCAAGAGATTATTCTTTTACGTCATTTTCTCAAAACTTGCTGGGGACACAGATGAACAAGTGCAAGCAAGTCCTGGGCAAGGGTTGTGAAATCCTTTGTCTGAAGGACACGGATGGATAAGGCCAGGGGCAACGAGAGAGAGAGATAAGCTGCAGATTAATGGCCAGGAAGCAGTCTTTTGTGTGGGTTTATCTCAAGGAAGATGGCCATCTCAGGAGGTTCTGCATATGACTCTTACCCAAGCATCCAGGAATGCCATGATGGTAGAAGAAGAAGGATAAAAAGGGGATCTACAACCATGAAGTTTATGTTTTTTGGCAACAGATTTCTCGTGAAGAAGAAGAGGTTTCTTACATGAGAAGCCTCACAACCTGCCTCTCTTCTTCCTGGACTTGCTCTGTGCTCTACCTGCATGCTGAAGAAGAACAAAGGTGTCTGCCATCAGATTCCTCACTACGGATTCCTGCATGCTGACGGCTGTCCTGGGCCTGAAACCTGAGTCCTGCTGCTTCCTCCTGGACTGGCTCTGCAACTTCTTCCTGCTACCTGCTTGCTGCCCAAGGCCGGCCACGCTGCTGCTGCTCTCCCCCTGTGCTTTTGCCCGAACCTTTGACATAGCGTGCAACGGGACCGCTGCTGGATCCTGGTGGTGACTATCCCCACTTTATGCAATTCTTGCTTCTTTCCTATTGCCCTCCTTCCCTTCCCCATCACCCTAATTCATAACAGTCGCCATCCTTCTCTTCCCTGTCTCACTGATTAGGGTTTATAATAAACTGGTTGGACCAACATTTGAACCGTTGTTTCTTAATCTCACACCAGGTATACATATATTTAAAAGAACCTCCTCTCCCTCCTATAAATTGGAGCAAGACACCATGCTACCAGCTGGGAGTGGCTTTCTGAGCTGATATGGAGAAGTGAGAGAAGGAAGACTTATCTATTTGTGGCTTGGGCAGGTGCTCTTGACAAAAGCAGAGAGCAAACACAGAAAGCATCAGAAAAGGCGGTAGTTCCAGGTAACCTAGGAACCCCAATATTGACTGGGGAAAGATACAGTGGGTGGGGAGAAGATTTCAAATGATCTTATTTAATTTCCTTCACTGAAGATCTCTGGGCTTGCTCTGGTCTGGGTCATGAGGTTTTGGAAATTATTATTTTTTAATCACCATTCTAAGAAATTGTTTAGACAGGTTCATCCCAAAACTCTGTCTTACTGGAGTCCTATCACAGCATCTCATCAAATATATGAAGCTAGATATATGAATGAATAAATTTTCAGAAAGATATTTGACAATGACATTAAATGTCAATATTTCCATAAGTAGTCCCAAGTGGTAATGTTTGGCCTTGCTCCATCGCTAGGGCTGTTTGTCACAAAGCCTTGAGATAGGTGGAAGCAGGATTTAAATGCTATGTCAAACGCATTTTTGCGTTCAGCAGAGATAAATGTTGTCCTAGACATAATAATTTTATGAGCAATACAATCTGAGAGAACAATATCCTTTTAGTGGCTATGGTATAAGTGGTATAAGTTATTGTAAATATCTTTTTTATTACCTAAATCATTTCCAAAGTAGCATTTGTGAAAATGTAGCTTTTCAAAATTAGGCTACATTACATACATTACATACAGGCAAAGCTTCTGCTTGCTTTTGGATAAAGTACATGCAATTCTCATAAATAGGATTAAATTGTCTCCAGTTGTCACTAACATTCTCAGAAGCTATATTAAACTGATTATTGTGTGTGTGTGCGCATGAACTTTTGAAACACCACCAGCAGAGAAAGAGAGTAGAGACATTTCACTCTCTTTGAAATTAGTGGTGAAAATGAACACAGGAATTTTCAGAACTGGCCTTATTAATGAAAGCCTTTACTGTCTGGTATGTATAAGGGCAAACATATTATTTGCAATTAAAAACAGCTTTAGAAAAGTAATGGGGAAAGCCTAATGGGTGGTTTCTAGGGATAAAAAAAAAACCCAAACAAACAAACAGATTTTTACATTCTGGCTGAATTCAAATGACAGGTACGCAGTGGCCACCTTTGGGGACCAAAGGTCTGAGAGCAAGATGCCATGTTTGAGTCCAATGAGGCCTTTATTTTATCCTCTTCATGTTGTTGTGGGGAAATACTAAAAGTTTCCCAAACCCACTCCAAGGTGAACATAATTAGTTTTGCTCCCTATACTGTCTGAAACAGGACTACAACGATAATGGAGAATAATTGAGATTCTTGTATCAGCAGAAACTAAACTGACTGTAATGGGGTTTTGAAATTTCTTTTATCCTTGAGCAGAGGTCTCCAATATATTTGATATTAAATCATTCTGGCATTAGCAGCATTATACTTGATCATTTTAGTACTTGGCAATATCTGGTATCCTTCATCTGATCCATATTTTTAAACTCTTTGCCTTATACTTTCTATTGTCTATGAGCTGTTGTTTTGACTATATTGTTCCTAAATAGATATTTATTAATTTATTATTTATTTATTAAACCATTTTAGTAGGTTTTAAGATGGCAAGATTAAGTTTTCAGATATGTGGAAGAGAAATTGTGCCATACATAACACATTCATCTTGTTATCCAAGTATTCACTTCACTCTGAATACCCCGGCAAATAATGGAATTTGGAGGAAGAAAAACAGTAAAAAACTTCTGCTAGTGCATAATACAGATTTTAACAGAATAGATAGTAGTTTCTGACCAGGTATCTTCAATAAGTCCTATTTAAGTCTTTTAAAATTTGTTTTATTCCATTATTAGTATTCTGTTTTGATCTCTTTTGGTTTATGCCTTCAAAATAAAATTGTGTGGAGTAGCTACATTTCTTCTGTATGCAAATTGCTTATGACATTTCTGATTACCCTGTGATAAATCTTCCAGGATGAATTACAGAGATGCAGTAGCAGATAAAATTGTAGTTTAACATAATGTAATGCTGAGGTATTTGACTTGTAGCAAAAGCAATGAATGAATCCATCCCCCTTTGCCTCCTACTCTTGTTAAACTTCCTCCAGTCTCATCTAGACATTGCATAAACGTCACTGCATAATTTTGGCATGACTGTAAAATTACTAATAGAGTACTCTGTTCTCACTGTTGCAAGACCTTCCTTTTTATTATTAAGTCAGTTTTCCTGCAGATAGATGTCACAGGACATGCAATTTCCTTATGAAAAGGTCATTAAATGTGACAAATACATAAGCACAGTTTGCTTCCTCCCCAAGGCAGGGATTCAGAAATTTTACAGGAGTCTCTTATGCAATAATCCTCAGCAGCTAGTTTGACAGGTCCAGCCAGCATTAGTGGCATAACTGGATTTGGTGAGATATACCTTCAAAAGTCATTAATTACAAATGTGTAAGCAAAGACTAACAGTGATGAAAAGACCATATTCATTGAAGGACTTAAAGTAGTTGGCTTTTTTTAATTCAGTGAAATATTCTGCTACCATGCATCCTTGCATTGCAGAAATGCTAACTGCTGATCAATAAAAGATGTTTCAGTCACATTATTAACTCTTATTGAAATGTAGTCAAAAATAAAGATCCAGACCACTTGAATACCTCAAGTAATAACTACCTTCATCATATAAACTTGAAATCAGCGGAGATCTTGTCACAGACTTCTGTGCAAATGTTTCAAGAGCTTCAGGTGTTACTGTGCTCATAAACACATCATTTGGACGTAAATATGAAGTCTTACGAGCTTTGAACACAATCTATACTTGTTTTAGGGAAAGTGATCTGGTGACTTTTCAGCACTTGCTGTTAGTTTAATTACAAGTAGTGATACTGTCCATAATATCATCACTATATGTCTTGACCAACTTGACATTTTAATTGGGAACTTTATGGAATTCACATGAAGTTGCAGTTCTTACTGACCACTACAAATGTGTTGTTAAAGATGAAAAAGCATTAAAGAATAATACTCCAAATGCAGCTAGCTCTATTTACATGCATTAGTCTGTTGTACAGAATTTCTTTAAAAACTTAATTTCTTTAACGTTTAATTCATAATCTAAATTTTATGTTATTTTTAGGAAGACTGCTATTCCCTTGCTAGAAATAAGGCAAATTAAACCATTTCTCTGACATCACTAACAACTCCAAACTTTTGCACGAGAGAGAGACTTATAAGGATTTCTGTACTGACTACTAAGAAACCAGGTCAGGTAGATGTCTAGTTCTTAGAAAGCTTATTGGAAAAGAAAATATGAAAACAAAAAGTGCTATGCTTCATCGTAGAGCAGAATATCATCTTACAGGGAACAATATCTTTTTTTTTTTTTTTTTTTTTTTTTTTTTTTTTAAATAACAGTTTATTTTCTGATTGTGTTCTGACATAAATCATATAGACAGATGTGCCTTAGTCACGCATCAAGGTTGATTAACATTATTTTAGGTTTATACAACACAGGCTAAGGATTAGACTTTTTTATAGTAACTTTTTTTTCATTTTTGTACTAGAGAAAATGTAATATTGCATGCATTTTTCTCTGTTACAGCACATCTGTACAATAAAAATAATATTTACATCATCATATTTTATGCTCTCATGCAGAAAAATCTAGTCATAGCTGGGTCTGCTTGTTCTCTTTCTAAGAACATGGTTTGGGAGAAGTCCTCACACAGCTTAAGATAATATCTAAAAATTTTTGGTTGTATGTTCTGCTACCCACACACCTATATATTTTTTTATGTTTTGAAAATTGGTTGATAACTAAAACCTTAGGATATATAAGTATTTTGAAAACAAACATCCACCAATTTAATTATTAAGCCCCATTGAATTCCTGCAGCCATGAGTCAAGGACTTTTAAAACACAGGGTGTGTATAATGTTTTTAACTTCATTGTACCAGGCTGGCCTGAACTATAAGCAGGGTTCTTCCTAGAACAGTTCTTCACCAAAGAAAACTCTGTGGGAGGAGAATATGTACGTCAGGGATAGCGATCTGACCTCAGCTATTACAGATACCCATAGCTGGCATCAGAAAGAGATTAACATGAGGTTACTCAATATTTCTATTAGACAGAGTTCAGTTTTGATGTTAGTCATGGGCATAAAGTAAATTTTGACTCCACTTTGAAATTCAAATTCTCTTAGTTATCTGCCAACTCCAATAAAATTACAGAAAAATAAGATTGTTATATTGCACAAACAAGTGAACATATGGTTGGAACAAAGAAAACTAAAGATTTATCTGAGGAACTGATAGTGAAAGGATCAGTGCTCAGTGGTGCTCGAGTTTTACCAAATGCATTTATTTAAAAATGAAAAGCAAAACGAATATCTAATACATCATTACAATAACATTCATGTTTGAGGAATGTCTCTCTTAGACAACCACATGAAAAATATCAACATCACAATGCTGTTTTCTCATTTTGTCTTCCATTCCACTGAAACTGTGAAAATGTTAGACTGCTTCAAGTTTGATAAAGAAGAGCATTTCCAGTGTCAGTACCAGAATCAGGAACTGATTTTGTACAGGTCCAGTATAGTTTTTAACAGTATTATCTTAATAGAAATAATATCTAAAATATCTGATTAACATTTCAGTTAAAAATTTACTGACATGTCACACACTGACCTTAGTGTATATAGTTCTTCCTTTATTCTGAACGGTAGTGGGAAAGTAATTTCAACCACTTTTTATTTAAAATATCAAAGCAATTTAAAAAAATAAAAAAACTTCTGAAAAAAAAAAAGAAAAATCTGACTAGTTTAATTTTTTTTCTTTTCTTTCCCCACAAGGGTACATTTTTCCACAGAACTGTGATGTTTATGCTCACCCTGACTCACACTGGAAGGAAAGGAGGTGCTAATATCCATGATCAAATCAGTTCATAAATTTACTTCATTGCCTACTCACACCATCAACACTTGTTTTTCCACTGAATTTGTTTCTCATTATTTCCTCTCTTCTAACTTACTCATGAGTGGTTTTAAATCTACATCAACTGAAAAATGTTTGCAAAAACATCCCTATGTAAAGAAGCATTATAAAAGCAAGGTGACTTACCTTTTAACAATTCTCCCTCAAAAAAAGCAAGTTTTAATGCTTTTTTTGAGCAAGAAACTTTCCTCTGAGGATCTTCTCTTCCCTTGCCTGTCTTATACTGTGGCTTTAATCTCTGCCATCATTATAATTTCCTTAACCAAGGACTATGATGTCACAACATTTTCATGTTATGAGGGACCTCTCTGGGTTCTGGATATAATCACTGCTTTTCTGGGTGTAGCCATGCAGTTGTCAAAGAAAAAGAGGTAATTTAAAAATAAGGAAACGAGCTATAAGTCTGGTTCTTGGCCAATTGCTCTTTACGCTGATATTGTTTGAATACCAAAGTCTCTGGCTTCTTAACACACAGCAGCTCTTTATTATCTCCTGAAGGAATCAGAAAGTAAATAGCTGATTGACTTAATTCACCTTTCCCTAATGAAACCTGCTATTGGTTGAAACACAGGAAGAACCGGTATTTCTACCGCATCTCACTAACATGCCTAATCAACTTCTTTCCCCATTCACCAGAAATTGAATATTAAAATTAGGTATAATGTAGGACTATGTGCTGACACATAGTAAACAATACATTTTTTCTAACTTTCTTTATGCCAATGAATGTATTTTTCGGGTTAAATGATTTCTGTGGCTGCAAGCCACTGGCAAATTGTCTAGTAATGCAAGCACTGCATGAAGTAACCTTTTTATTGTGAGCTCCGCTGCTGCAAGTGAGTTGGGCAATCTGTTACTCCAGATTTTTAGAACTATCTTTCAGATTCTAATGTTATTTCAGCTGAGGTTTCCCAAAAGAATGATACTAGAGAAATTAAAACTTTCAGTCTTCTGTGCAAACTGATCAAGGATGAAATCAAAGCTCAGCATAGATCAGGAAAATTTAACCAAGAGGCACGTTTCTCCCACTGAATGCCATGGATGTTTATATGCTCTGTTGGAGTTCTCCACATCTTCTCAAAAAGCCACAGATGGGACAATGTTTTTTCCAAGCAGCCATGCTAAAACTGAATAATCCTTATCTAATGCTCTGGCAATAAACATGCATCTGATGCAGCCCTCATTTAGGTAATCTTATGTGCTGTCCTTCCCTCTCCACCTATGCTGAAAACTCTGTAGTTTTCATAGTTTTCAGCATAGCTTTCTGAAAGCAAAACACAGAGTAATTCCATTCTCTCTCTCCAAAAAAAAAAAAAAAAAAAAAAAAACCAAATAAAAAGTGAACTGGAATTGAGTGTATTTAGAGTAGATATATCCTGTGTGGCACAGAGAAGTGATGAAATTATCATAAGTAACAAAAAACACAGGTCGGACTTTAAGCTTTAGAAAATATTTACATTTAGTTGAGGTATTTTGAGTCATGGAGCCTCAGAAGAACACTAAAGCCTATAGCAAGTGGTCAGTCAAGAGCCATAAGAGCAGCTGTCTGTGGGCCACAGCTCTCTTTACATATTGAGATTGGGCAATTATTACTAAATGCAGCTGACTACAGTGCAAAGAGCTTGTTTGTCCCTGAACAATTTTAAGCATAATGGAACAAGCAAGCACTGCTACCTAACAACTGCCTGTTGTGCAAGTGCTGTTTTTATTGCTTTAGCTCACAGACTAGTAGGAGTTTGTTGGTCTGTCAGCTGGAAATAAACCCCAGGGAATCTAAATCTTTATTGGATTTTTAAAATATCATGGTCCATTCTTTTTATTGCTGTTGTTGAGCGTTTTCAGTTTTATGAGTTAAAATATGGAAGATGGGTGTGGTTAAACACCCTACTCTCAGTCAGACGTATGTTCATGTTCAGTTTCTCTAAGGTCCTCCTTGGAGCTATGTCACTACAGCAGGGCTGTGCCAGATCTTCAGGCTGAGAATATGGATCGAGCTCTCACTCAGCACTCATGCATCCCTTAGAATACGTAATAATCATTTGATATAGAGGAAGACATTGCATGGCGAACAAGTTCCTGCAAAAAAGATTACAGAGCTTCTCATGAAGCCTTTAAACCTTCAGACTTTCTAACACAGTAAAAGAAATCCTGAGACTCTGTTCTTCTAGTTCTAAGCAAGAATATTTCACAAGCCATACAAAATAATTTACTGTTTTTTTTTCCATTTAAAATCCTGCAATAGAATAATAACATAAGTTGTTTATTTCCTGTTAATATGCTGATACTACATGAAATAATTACTTCAATTTCCGGTTCAGACCAGCCTACTCTTCATGCAATGCACTTATATGAACTAAGATCAAGTTTCATATCACAGAGCATTGAACTTTCAGCTTAGCCTAACACAGGCGCCCTTGTCTTCCAAAGAAACTCTAATATCTGATGAACAGACCTAGATGGTCACTCAGTTCACCTCAGACTACTTCTATAGATAACTATCTCTTATTATTATCAGAAGGCTTCTGCAACAATTACACTTCTATTATGTTCTTGTGAGACCTAATCTGGAGTACGGCTCCCATCATAAGAAAGACATTAATCTGTTGCAGGGAGCCCAGAGGAGGGTTCAGAGGGATCAAAGGGCCGGATCACCTCTTTTTATGAAGAAAGGTTGAAGGAGATGGGCTTGTTTAGCTCTGGGGAGACCTCAGTGTGCCCTTCTAGTACTTGAAGGGAGCTTATAAACAGGAGAGACAATGATTTTTTACATGGTCTGATTGTGACAGGACAAGGGTGAACGGTTTTAAACTAAAAAAAGGGAGATTTAGATTAGCTATTAGGAAGAAATTTTTTTACTCAGAGTGTGATGAGGCACACGCATAGGCCACAAGTTGTGGATGCCCCATCCCTGAAGACATTTAAGGCCAGGCTACATAGGCCTTGGACAACCTAATATGGTGACTGGCAGCTCTGCCCTTGGCAGGGGGGTTGAAACTAGATGATCTTTAAGATCCCTTCCAAACCAATCCATTCTATGATTCTGTGATTCTATAATTCTATCTCCCCTGTCTTCAGGCAAATTCTTGAAGGAATTTGAACTGAATCACTTCTAAGTTACGCAAGAGTAAATTTATCCAGATTATTCACATTTAGTGTGCATTTAGTTATGACACAAATTAAAATTGGTATCAAATGAGGCACAAAAAGAAAGACAGTGTCACTCAGAAGTTAAGCATATTTTAAGAGAAGTAAAGGACTGTAAGAACTATAAAAGTTAGATGCCATGTTGATCTTTTTCCTCCTTAAATAAGAGTCATTCTTACCCAAGGATTTATTGATCTTGGCAAAACAACATCATTAATTTTTAAAAAGTTAAACAATTCTTGAAATTATCCCTGACTAGGCTTTATGACAATATATTCATATATGTATTTTATCAATATTTAAATCAATATCTCTTTTTACTTTTAATTTATTTTCATTGTATGATATTTCTCTTATGAACACCCAGACAAAATATTCCTTTTTTATTTACAGGTGCTCTCTCTTCCTATTTCAAGGATTTGACACAGAGGGTACAATCTACCCTGTTCAGATTATTCTAATACTGGGTACTGTCATATCACATGATTGTCCTATACTTGAGGCTACTGTTTGATGAAGCACGAACCACTTTTAATATATGATCCACTGGATTTCCAGAATTAATGCCTACAATTTATTTCCATGGAAACTGCAACAGATACAATTAGCACAATAACGGTATTTGACTAAGCAAATTCTTAGCTACAACACACTGTTTTTCAACACAGTCACCACCATTAGCTGCACATTTTCATCACTGCTGGATAAGAACCTGCATGCTGCACGAGTTAAAGTCTGCACCAGCAGAGGTGACCCATTACCACTGTCACCACTGCTGAAATGCACCACCCACTGCCTCACTGTGCTCACATCCACTGTTTGAGCTCCATAAGTGTTCAGCAAGCATCAATGAACGACAATGGGTTCAACTTTTTCCACATGGAGGAATTCAGTGCCACACCTTTGCTTCATACGCACTTCCATGTCAGATGTTATTTTGGCAGACTGCCCCTGCATTGCCATCTGTCACACGGCAATGATATTTAATGGAATATTGGTAGGAAGGTTCAGCCTCTACTGCGGTACCACTAACATTTTAACTAACCTTTAACATTGTGGACCAACATAATAAAATAAGAGGCATTACTTTCAGAGCAGCCCTTGTAGTATTATCCTTTAAAAGACTAGAACTTTCCAGGAATCGACTACTGACTTTTATTGTAGCAGTAAATGTTATAGTATATGTAACTTTTAGTGTCTTTTTACTGACAGTGTCTAAGAATGAGCAAGGTTCAATAACAATGCTAACAGTATATTTTATCACAGAGGGTACATGATATGGTTCCATTTAATCTCAAGACTAGAAACCACCTTTGTAATGCAATTAGGACTTATTTTTCTTGGAGTTAGGTAGTACCTCTATAAAATGGGAATAAAAATATTAATCTTCTTTATGATGCTGAAGGAAAAGTAAGCTCTGCAGTTGAAAAGCTAGGTGTTGTCCTTCTCCTCCTCTCTAGTGGAATAATTCCTTGTACATGGAAGTATAATTCACTTCATAGATATTTTCCCTGCATAGGCACTCAGCAGAATAACACTGGACTGCAGGCAAAAATGTTTTCATAACTTGCAATGATATCTGGTTTTGTGCAACAATAAAAAAGATCATTGCTGTCCCCATGAGTAACCAAAAAGTTATGTTTTGAATTCATCCACCAAACAAGCAAACAAAGAAGACCAAGAAAAAAATGGAGAAAAAACTCAGTGTTGTTTGTAGAAATAAAATGTTTTATTATCCAAAGATTTCAAAACCCATTTGCCATACTTGGAAAATATATACTGCATCATATTTTAGCGGTTTTTTGTTGTTGTTGTTGTTGTTGTTCATTTTCATAAATATTTTTTTCCTGTAATGGCATGAATAATCTTAACAATTTTATTATTCTACTGCAGTCTTAATTGTTAGATTATTCTGATGCATTGATTTCTTCATTGCAGTATTCTTAGTTGAGTGTTTTAAAGAGTTTCTTGAATTCAAATATAAAATGTAAATGAGACCCTTAACTAAATCACAGATGCAAATAACATCCAGATGCATCAGTACATGTATTTCATAAACAGTCCCTATCTCTCTAATGGGTTAAACTAAAATCCTGGATCCAACACATAGTAAGTGGAAGTTTCAATCTATTCAAATCCCTATTTGGACCTGATCTGCATGGCTGATGTCCATCTCTAGTCAAAAACTCTGTTTGCCCAGAGGAAAATGATTCCTGCTGTAGTCACAAACAGTTACATGTTTCCATGAGCATCTATGAAGCCAAAAGTTTGTACTGTCAAGAGAAACAGCCTTGTCAGGAAAAAAAAAAAAAACAACCAACCAACCAAACAAAAAAAACCATACGCACATACCATGTTACAATTGTTTCCTGAATAAAATATGTCAAAGTTTGGAATGTCTGGACTGCATACAGAATGAACAAATGTATATATATAAATGTGTATTTACATGTGTATGTAGTTTCCACTTCTGATATATATATGTAAAATGAATATGAATGAAAATTTATAGTTGGGACATCAGCATAAGCAACAGGAAATGATCACTTCAAGCTAGAATTACAACTTTCAATATTTTCTAAACTACCTATATTATATTATACAAATCTAGACTAATTTTATATAAAGGTATGCTACATCACATTTATAATTGTGTGTACTGATGGGACAGGGATATTTTATTTAAAATACTGCAATGGTATCAAACTCAGTAACAAAAAGGCTCAGCCATATTACAGCCATGGTGCCAGACACAAGAACAGTAAAAATAGGTGATAGGAGTTACAACAACAGTAGGCTCAATCACTTCTTGGTAGCAGATAGCAAATAAAGGGGATGCAACATAAATCGCAGTTTGGGAGGCTCAGATTAAACTTGCAGGGGAAAATAATCCTAATCATAAAATCAGTGTTGATAACAGTCCCTCTTTGGGCAGGAAGCTAGACTAGACACATCCAGAATTTCCCGCTAATAATCAGCATTTCCAAAGTTCCATGAAAAGGATTAAAATATGTACTGTGTATCATATCTCCAAAACAAAACTCAACAAAACAACAACAACAACAAACCTGCAGAAAATAAAACAAATAAAAAGTCCCAGCAACAATACACTATTATGATAACTCAGTTGGATTAAAAAGGCTTAGCTATTGATGTTAATTAAAAGAACAATAGATATTTTTATCAGGGCACCAAGATACGTCTATTTGTGAAAACATTCATGGGACTCCATCAATAAAAAATGTACAGAATTGGCTTACAGCAATTGACAAGACTACATCCTGGAATCTCTAAAATTTAATTTTTCTTTGTTGAATATTGGAAGGTCAAGAAGTACAGAGTAGCTGTTGGGTATAATTATCTGTATCAGTAACTTAGCTTCCATTGTCTAGTTGCAGCAGTTAGGATTCCCATTCTAAAGTGTGTTCACCACGTACCCTAATAAAATGGAATACAAAATACATACTTGATCACAAATTTTAATTTATTCTTACAAAACCACTTGCAAACATTCCTAATACTCCACTCATTTCTACACACTGTTGCATCCTTTCCTTCAAAAATGACCCCATACCTGTTGATTGCAGCTCAGACTTTTGAGACACTCCTGGAACTTTCCTGTTTCACTTCCATTTCTATCAGAAGATTTCTAAATGTAAATGTAGGTACTTTAAAGTGTGTCCTGATTGCTTAATGATGAACAAATGCAGATGACTTGAATTCTACTTATTAGGCACTAATTACAGATGTCTAGCTGAAATACACCCAACACCTTGAGTTAATACAGGAGGAGCTTGGATACTGCTCTGACAGGTGCCACAATGAAACTCAAGTCACACAAGCAGGAATTTTTTAGGGAACTAATGGCTGAAAAGATTTACTTTTCTTTAATTTTTTTAGCTGTAAGATAGGGATAAAAGTATATCTCAGGAAATAAATGTCCTTTTGAAATGATATGAAGATACACTGATTTTGCAGACCACTGTGAGCTACTCATCTGGAAGGTGTTACATATGGTGAGAACAAGTTATTGCTTGCTGTCTCCTATCGAAGACAGATGCATAGTTAATCATGAATCCCAAGCTTTCATCTTGCAACCCAGACACAGCAAATACATTTTTAACTTGCCGTCAGCTTAACAAGCAGAATTACAAGTTTCTTAATTAAGTATATGAGCCTATGCCTAAATCCAGCATTCACTACCAGACTGGTTCACTGTATCCCCCGATAAATTTAGTTCTTTCATATTCTCAGTGCATGTGTATTCTTAAAAAGTCAGTGCACATTTTAAAAATGTCACTGCACATTTACACATCAATGAACCTCATAGTTGCTTGGTTGTTTGTTATTTTTGTTCATTTTGCTGTTGTTTTGTTTTGTTTTGTTTTTATGCCATAATGATCCTAAGGAAAGCTTGGTTGCTTGAATTTCATTCTGTAATATTTTTGTTCTTATAATGAGAGGAAATTAAGAGTCTATTTTAATTTGCTTCACTGTTTGGTAAATATTAGCACTTAGTGCAAAAGCTAATAATCTAGTGGACAAAAAAAAAGGAAGAAAAACATAATCTTCTTATGTAATTGAAATGAAAAAATAGATTAGCCTTCTAACTACAAACTCTCAATTTGCCCAAATTTAACAGTATATATCAATAAACATGCAATATAAATCAGTATATACCTGCAACTCATACATGGTCACCTGCTCTTATGAAAACTCTCTCTCTTTCTCTCTCTCTCTCTCTCTCTCTCTCTCTGTATATTTGTTCTCATTTCTCAGTGCCAGTTTCTTGGGAAGAAACACTGTGGCAGTACCTACACTCTCAAGAAATAGCACTAGATGTTTTTTTTTTCCTTTCCACTGCCAAATTTAAAGTTGGTAGCAGGCAGCTGTTCCATTCCCACTTGAGCTTGCTAAAGAATAAGTTATAAGGTTTTCTTAGAACTAGGCAAGTGAAGAGTAAATTAACCATATACAGTGTGATATTTTATACATCATGAATTTCAGGAAGAAACTGGAACTACAAGAGACACAAGCTCTTGCCAGGAACAAAGGAAAGTGTAAAATAAGCTGTAGAAAATATACAGAAAACTTCTGCCTGCTTCAGAGGAATAGGAAAGCAACACAAACCAAAATTGTCGAAGTCCTTGATTAATTGCTGAAGTCATGATATCATTCACATATGTTAATAAAGGAGCTGCCAGCTTGCTTAGAGCCAAGCATTTTTTCTGGACTGGAACTGCAGTTCTCAGAACTAGGCAGCAACATGTCTTTCTGAAGCAGTCTCATGACTCCAGTCTATGAAGAAATTCCTAAGAAACACTTGATCAGATAAGAAGAATGTTTTCAAGCAATAATCATGCAAAGGTTTCCCAGATGGATGATATTGTACAATGAATAGAACACTGTGGGGCACTGTTTTTTGCAAATAACTTTTACCCTTTTTTTTTTTTTTTTTTAAATTCACACAGTTGTCTCTTATTTCCTTGCAATGTTGGTGGTATGAATTGCTGTAGGCCTCACAGGAAGCATCCGGCCAACTTGGAGTTTCATGAAACAGCATGCAAGCTTAAGCCTGCCCAGATATGATAGGAAGCACTGAGCTGAGTGAAGGATAGTTGTGTTACCTAAATTCAAGCTCTTTTTAACCAGTAAATCAATTCATAACATGATGTGTTTCAGGATATTTCAACACCACAGTGCAAAGTCTTCTTTGAGCTACCTCATGTGCTAGAATCAATATAAACCAAGTATATAAAATGGTCTTGTCATCCAATATCACCTGATTCTTAACTGGCTACTAATTAGTTCAAATCGAAAGCCATGATAATGAGTTTTTCCACTCTCTGTATCTGAACTTCAGAGATCATCAAAGCACTGCTAATCAGTATAATCATGACCAGAAACTGGTCACTTGGATGTGCACTGACTCCCCTTGAAAGCAGTAGAAGTTCAGTAATGACAGCTTTAAGGATTTAACCAAGAAGGAAAAAAGGGAACATTAGAATCTTATTTGCTCTCCTTCACTTTCTCCTTACCCAGAAATAACTCCATAAATAAAAAAAAAAAAGAACCAGACGTGTATTTCTCGCATGATTTCCAGCAGCCTCAGCAATACAAATTGGAAGCCACCCATCTAGCTGATGCACAAAGACCACTAACCATACACTCTATAATGTATTTCCATTTTTGCTGTCTTTTTGGATTATTTCAATGGCACAGCTCAAGGCAGCTGCATTCAGTGCCTAAGGAGTTGCAGCTGTTCGTCATGGATGTGTCAGGAAGGAGAGAGTTTGGAGCTAGTTTCCAGAGTTCCTACTGTGTAGAAGGCTGGCAAGGACTGTGGAAAAGGGAGGGTATTGAAAAGAATTCATGTAGAGCTGTTTCCAATAGTTGTGGCTTTGGTCACATTGGGTAAATAGTTGAGGTAGTTTTTGGTTGGACAGCCTGGGCACTCTCACAGCAACTCTCAGGCAGTCAGCATTTTGGGGCTGGTGACTTAATTGTTGAAGGCTTTGGTTTTTATCCATTTCTTACTTATATCTTATAGGACCAGCCATGTGCAGATGTTTGAAATGAAATAGCTCCTCCTTTAAATTTGCTCTTTCATGGTGCCAGTCATGTGAAGATGAGTTAGGTTTTAGATAAACTCATAATTTTTTTTGGAAAGGATTGTTCAAAGACACACAGAAGTAAGTACAGTAACCTACTGAAAGATTTCCCAATGTATTTAGAGCTAAGACATACAGAAAAGATTATTTTCTGATCACGAATATGCATATACCATTGCTTTAATCATATCACTGTAAGGAAGGCATGTTCTTTTTCTTTTTAAGTTCTCAAATGCAACACTCTTTTCAGTGTTAGGCAGTTACCACTTTGGACTTATTTTAGAAATATCTGGATAATTTAGCTGGTTAGAGAGTGTATGTCATGGCAGAAAATTTGTCAGATAGGATTTACACAGAAATCTCGTGGATGCTTGTTTGTAGTAAAATAAGTTAGTTTTATTTCATTAAAGTTTGACTCTGGCCTTTGCCTAAAGCACAAGTGGCTAATTTAAAAAAAAAATAAATTAAAAAAATCCAATTTTCAGTGCTAAGCACGGAAGATATATATTGACAATTTAAATAGGGATCAAATGCTTCACAGATTATGGAATCTTTTCTCCCATATGGCACCCACACACTACAGTTTTATGTGTCTAGTTTTCCAGCTGCATCAATTTATAGGACGTGCATGTAACTGCAATAACTATCAGTCTCTTAGTACCAAACATATTTCATATTCCAAGGTAAAGGTAAATGAAGAAGGAAAGAAGATACAAGAGGATGAATGAATCTAGCAGCCTTTGTGTCAACTCAACACAAAAGACAGAAAGGAAGTGCTATGTTGCAATAGGAACCTCATGGAAATTTTCTGACAGTTTTACCGTTCTCCCACAGGCTTTACAAATGTTTTGGACAATCCTTCATGTCATAATTACAGGAAAGGCATACACGAATGTAGATGACATCTAGCAAGTGTCTTTTCTCTCTTCCAGTACATATATGCTTATAAAATTATAGTCATCGCTAAAGTAGAACAAGCCATATCCCAAGGAGCTTCAGAATCCATAAAACGTGACAACAAAGCAAATAGGTACCATGTGTTCAACACAAACATAGAAGAGGCATATACAGGCAATCAGGGATTGTAATGGAATACCTGCGTGGATTCAGATTCTACAATGCATGAAGGAACTGGGATAGTATATGCATGAGAATCAGCTTCTATGATGAATGAAGGAAGTGGAATGGTGTAAGCTTACTTTGTAAAAAACTTTCCATACATGCCAACACAGTAAGTTGATAGGTTTTGCCTGTTAGGTTTTGCCTAATATATATATTGAAAATGGTAGTTTCTGGATGATTGGAACAGGGTTTTGAAGATTCATAGAGAAAAGGCCTATGTTAGACTGGAGGCAGTTCTTGAGGCTGGCCTCAACCTGGCAAATCTAACTGCCACCGTGGTAGTCTGCTGTAAAATATAATTATTTATTTTGAGGTCTCTATGATATGCTCAGTGAAATATCTGGCTACATCCTCCATACAGAGAACACAGGAAGGTCACACATATGCAAAATATTCATGAGTATTGTCAAATAAGAATAATAAATAAAATTGAAAATGGGCCTGAAAATCTCTCTCCTCCCATGAAGTAAAAACTGACAACAAAAGGGAAAATAAATCAGAATGAAGTTATAAGCTGTACTGAAAAATTATCCTATCCTAGCAGTTGCCTGTGATGAAAAGTCAATATTCAATTAAAGCAATCACTATAACCAAATTAATCACATGGAATATTAAAGTACATTTAACTCCTTATGTCCTGTTAATGTAGAGTAAATAGTGATAAACTGCTCCTGAAAAGAACCTATTCCTTTCAGAATCAGAATTCTCTGTAAGTTTAAGAAGACCCATTCAAGATTTTTCTATCTTCCTCCTAAGGAACAAAAATGTTAGGAACTTCAGAGATGTAATAATTTCCTGAGATATTTTTTATCCTTAACTGTTTTAGTTCTTTGCTATGCTGATGCACATAAAGAGTTGTAAAATTTGAAGTCATTAAACTCATTTTCTTGGAATTCAAATTTTGTTTCTAATATTTTATTTTAAGTCCAAAAAAGTAAGATTTTGCTTCCACAAATCCTTAATAAATTGGTAACATTACCAAACAAAATGGCATTTTCCAAAATGATGCGGGTTTTTTTTTTAGTAAAATGAGATATTTTTGCCCAGTCATGAAAATTTGCTTTTCTCAAAGGATTGTGTGCTTTTAAAAAGTGTTAATTCTTAGTTTGATAAAGCAATTCTGACAAAAATGTATCTCAACTTTGTTTGTTTGTTTGTTTGTTTGTTTCCCCTAGGACTTGGCAATTCCTTGGATGTTACTTGGCCAATCCTGAGGAAGGAATTATTGGATAGTGTGCAGGAAATACACAAGATTTAAAAAAAAACAGATAAGAAGATTAGGAAAATCAATGAATTGATGTGACATAAGAGATTGTAAAAAAAAATATATATATTTTCTCAATTTATTGAGGGAAAATAAAAAAAAGAAGGCAAATATCATCATGCACTGCTGATTTTTTGTTATGATTTCTTTATGCCAGTGCAATGGAAATGGATGAAGTATAAAATCTGCAAAGGATTTTTGGACAAAATTTACAAAATCATTATCCATTCACTATCTTTATCCATTCACAGGAACTTGCCAATAAGGAATGAGACCAAGACAGTAAATACCATTTTTGTGTTGAATTATTTGACTAGATACAATAAATCTTTAAATCAGACCTTCCTTCTGAGTTATTTTTTATTGTGTGCTTTCACATTCATGTAGCTTTATTGATTGTATCTTCTTCACTGCCATATGTTAAATTGCAAGCAATAAAATTGAAACATTAAATCACATTCCTTTTCTTTCATGTGTCACTTACCTATTGGGAACATATGTTACATTGGCACAATAAAACTTGCCCTGAAGGCCTAGTTTGTGTACACAGTGCTGTGAAAATGGAGGCATATAAAAATGTCCTTGTGTCCTAACGGAAGATTAAGTTTCAATAAAATAATAGTATAAATATTTTAAATAAAAAAATGATTGCAGTCACGCATTAACAAATTCTCTGTAGCCTGTAGCCTTAAAAGGAATGTAGAAGGACATCTGCAGTGTGTGTCTTCCAGCAGAGTTTACCACCTCATCTACGATGCCACTCACAGTATTTGCTGAAAGGATTTGGCCCAGACACTCTTTATACTCAGTTGAATTTTCAGCCAGCTTAACCTATAATGTATCTGTTCTAAATATAATACATACTTCTTATTGATCAAGCAAACTGAGAGATACACAAAGAAAATTAAACATAATTTCATTATGTATTGAAATCAATTTAACAGGGAGAAAAATGAAGTGTTACATAGATATAAACAAAATATCCTTGGTTTACCTTGTGCTATACCTCTGTACTTTCAATTAGAAAACAAAACAAATCAAAATACCAACAAAATTTTGGCTCAGTTTTGTTTAGTGGTGGCAGTGACAGTGGAGCAGATTTTTACGAGCACAGCATGCAGGCTCCTGTTCATTGCTGGAAAAAATGCATAGCTAATGATGGTGACTGTTGAAAGACAATGTCTAGTAGCTGAGACTTCCTTATCAAATAGTGTTATTGTGTTTTTTTATATCTTTTATATCTTTTGTTGTTTCCCCAAAAATAAATAGGACACATTACTTTTGGAGCAACCTAAGTAATTTAGATTAGGATACAAGATATTCATTTCAGCCCTTGTCAGAACCAGATGGATTTGTATTTTTTTTTTTTTTTCCTGGGAGACAAGCTGCTGAGTTACATAAAGTCATTCCTTTAAAACTGCTAATTTGTAAAGAACTACTGTAGATAATGAGATAAAATTGCTAAGATTTAGTAAAAATTTTATTCCTAACTCATAACCAGCAGGTGAACCTCATAGTAATGTCCTTATAATTTGATTATAAATACATTGTACAAGCAATGTAGGAATCAACTAAAAGAAATCGGTAAGTTCTGACTTTCTTTGAGCAGTCTGAACAGTTCATAATGCTTTGCTCATCTAATTTCTTCTCTGCTCATCTGTCATTGGCAGCAATAGTTCAATAGCAAGCAGAAGCATGGCATAGCACTTTAAAGAAAGTGAAGAAAAGTATTTTTTATAGCTGAATGTTATAACAGTTCAAACCAGAGAGTACATAATTGCCAAAACCGCACTGGAACTAACTCACCTATTCTTCCTAAAAGTGCCATGGGGACTTCATTTCACAACTGTTGCATGGGACATTAGAGTTTTTGTTTGTTTTATTGCAAAAGACTGTGAAGTACTGAGACTGAATTTCATTTTAGTTTTGTTCCCAAAAGTAAGAACAAAGTTTAACTGATATCATGATTCCAAAAAAGCAGCTGGAGTTTAAGTGAAAAGAGCATATTTTTCCATTAAAAAAAATTACTTTCTGTACTGTCTGGGAGAGATGCTAAGTTCATTCATCTGCTCCATGGTAATAGCACTACAGTCTTACTATACCTATCAATCTCATACAATTTTTTTTACTTTTGAATACAGTCTTTTCAAATGTATTTTCCCTCAAAAATCAAAACAATGTCTCACTTAATGAGCATTTTAGAATGTTGAGAAAAGTTCATCCAGTTCTTATTATTTCATCACGAAAAGTCTGATTCTAAGACGTTATCCATTGCTTTTTATTCTCAAGCTCAGAAGGGAGCAAATCAATTGCAAATGCTAAATTTATTAAAGGCTTTGGGTCCAACCCTCAGAAAAGAAGCAAAGCCCATGTAAAATGGCTCTGCTCCATAAAAACTACAATGGAAGTAGTAGGAAGAGTTTTCAGTTCTGGCCAGAAAAAACCACTTATGCAGCTGAATCACAGATGCTAATTTAGAGAACGGGGCACAGAAGTGATTGCAGCCATGTTCCTTAAAAAAAATTTGATTCAGTATATCTGTACCACATTTTCATATGTTACATGCCCTCATGCATCAAAAACAATGGTACTGAACAGTGAAGATCTAATGATCTTCTGAAAGATATGCAGACTTCTTACACCTGATGTTGTCCTCTTTGTGCCACCATCTCGCAGTTCATCAGTGAATGCATCAGTGCCATGAATATCTTTTTAGGGTAGGATTTACCTCTTCAAGTTTTAGCTATTTGAAGTTTGATTTTTAAGTGTGAGCTGGTTACCCTTCTTTAGTAACTCTTTCAGATTCCTCTTTCAGAAAAAGAAGCATAACTGTTTGAACATGTGCCTGTAGAAATATTCATTTCGTTGCTATAAGTGGAATTTAGGTGATTAGATAAGAAATCACATTCATTTAGATACGTAGAAACTTATTCTTATTTTCTATTTATTATTCTTATAGGATTCAATTGTAAAAAAAAAAAATGTCTCTGAGTAGTCTCTTTCTAGGCAATTATTTCTACAGTTTGACTGTCAGGTGCTACATGTGGAATTTGTCTTTCAGCCCAAGCATGTTGAATAAGGTTGGGTAAGAATGGTTGATTTATTGTGAACAAATAGTTAAACCGAAATTCAATCCAGATAAATAGATCGTTCATGTAACAGTCACCCACCATTACCACCTCCTGCTACTATGACACTAAGAATGCAAAGCATCATTATGGAACTAGGATCATGGAATTTAACTGTACTACAAATTTTGTACAGAGCTTCTGTGTGAGTGGAGATACATAAGGTGCAGACTTGCAGGGCCAAGGAGAAGTAAATCATATCTATCTATATATTGTGTTAGAGTGAAAACAGCTTAGTGAAAGATAGTGTTTCTAATAAAAGTATAGACTTTTTATCTTATATTTGGATTTTGTGTTTTCATGTCATAGCTAGGTAGGTAAGCCTGGTCTACCATTAAAAAAAAAAAAAAAAAAAAAAAGTAAACTTATCTTCACTGACATTGCTGCTGCTACAGCTATTCTATTTTAACCAAGGGAGTACACATCAGTTAGGCTGCACATTTTTATATCTGTACACACATACAAATATTGCAAAAATATATATCCACACCTATCAAATCTGCAGTTATTCTTTCAGAAAAACCTGAAGGCCTTTAGCATTCTGAAAGTATTCAGGTTTGGCTAGTGTTTTGTGTGTTTCAGCAATTTTGGCATAGCTTTGTGGCCCTAAGGAAATTTCTTTCTTCATTTCTGATGCTGAGTTGCTTCTGCCTAGTTATCTTCTCAGCCAGCTTTCCCACTCTGGGAGTGGACTTTGCTGCTAGTTTTTACTCTTTGCTGTCCACCTTTCAATTTGAAATTCTGAATGAACTACATTATTTCCAAGGAAGGAAGGAACAATTTTTCCATCCAAGAATTTCACCTTACACACTTATTATTCTTAAGACGTTATAATGCATAAGCAGAAAGAAAGTATAGTAATATTTATGTACATATATAGTAGCAACATTCCTTCCTGAGGAGTGATACAATTTACCTATCCTAAACATGATATACAGGATACAAAGAAGGTTTACAGGACCCAATGCATGATGTAAAGTGCTGAAAGACTGAACTAAACTTATGGCAAAGGCTGATTCACCTATGTAGGATATTTTGGCACAGAAGTAGGAAATAGCAACTTTCTTGTAATTGTAGATGATTATCTGTAGTCACGGTACATCAGAGGATGTGAGATTCCTCTTAGAACCCTAACAGATGAATCTAAATAAGACATGATCCTTGTGATCCTTGTGATCCCAGATGTCACCTCAAATAAGACAAGAAACACTTCATCTAGAACAGCTCTGAATTACTTTTATTCTTTAGGGCACTAACATCAGCTCAGGAGGAGCTTCAGTCCACCGGGGTTTTGGAGTCTCAAAAATGCCAACTACAGGTCTCAACTTCTCTTTCTCATGAGGAAGGAGGTTTCTTTTGGTTTTCTTTGATCTTGTTTTGTTTTAAACTAGGAAAATAGTAGTCATAATACATATTCATGTAGTCCCGGGGGACTCCAACTGTATTTTTTTTTAACTAAGTGTAAGATGAATGAACACTCCTGGAAGTAGACTGTACAAAAAAATTGTATCCTAAGTCATTGACTGCTTGCGCTTAGCAACTTAGCACTAAGCATTATGTATATATGGAAGTTTTCCATTTAAAACGAGAAAGCTGCAATAATTATTTACAGCTAGAGAATTAATAGCTAAGCCGGAACTTTCTATCAAACATTAAGGGGTATTTCAGCACAGTGTCTATAAGGTGTTTTCAAATTACTCCTAGAAAGTCACTGAAAATCAATTAGATGAATGTAAACTAGATTACACAAAGAAAAAAATATATCAAATGACTATGTAATAAAGATCTTTGTAACATGAATGTTAATGATTAAAAATTACAATTGCTAAGATGTGTGACTTTTAAATCTTCTTGTATATACTACTTGCAAGCAATCAAACCTTGAAAGAGTAAATTTCTGGAAAATTTCTGTATCTTAGCAATCATCAAGTCATCAAGTTTAACACTCTCGATTCATAGTTTCAAATCTGGCCTCTCCCGTGTTAGTTTAGTAAAAGCACTGAACACCTAGACAAAAATATCATTTTCAAAAAAACTCAAACACTTCAAATACAAAGTTATAAAGAAATAGATGGTATTTCAGGATTGACTTCATATGAACAACCACTTTTTTGTCTTGATTCAGTTAAAAAAAAATTCTGACCTGAAGTAATCATCAATTATGTCATATCTTGACTATAAAATCAACTGCATGAATTTTGTGATAATGATCAACTTTCAGAAAAGTGAACTTTTCTGCTTAAATTATGACATTGGTGTGAACAATTCATTTGTTGTTCCACAGTTTAATGTTTAAAGAATATTTGTAAGTTTTGTGTCAGCGAACGTGTTAAAAGTAAAAATAGTGATAAAGCACATTTGAAATGCCAGCGAGCCTGTTGTCAGAATTAAAGACTAATTAAAGGGACTGACAAATGCAAAGATGAAAACTGTACCTTTGGTCTGGAATTGCAAAATAGTTACAAAATCTCTCCAGTTTTTCATGTGAAACTACTCTCTAATTCCAAGTTTTTCTTTTCTCAAACATTCTTAGAAAGATGGGAGAGAAAAAGAGAGATCAGTCCATTTCCTTTATATATTTTTTTCATACTTACCATGCAGTTCCGCTTCTTTATGCAATAGGGCCAGGTTATGAAATTTGTCTTTTGTCGTGTTTCACTCAGTCAGCAAAGCAAACCATTGGCCAGTACTCCAAGAGACGAGATCTCCTCTTCTCCAAAAGTAAATCTGTTTAACATGAATAGCCTACAATTGCCAGTATACACTCTTGTAAGATACTGATGCAATTGCTTTTCCTGTCTAACATTCCAACATGCCATCTAAGAAATGTAATATCTAGTTCCCATTTAGAAAGATGTTTCCAAGTAGCACCACATTCACAATATTTTCCCAGAGGCAGAATTTATTTTTAAAATCTCTGCATGTGTGTCTGTTCAAGAAAATAACAAATGCCATGCCTATCAATTACTGAACATGTACAAATAATCCATTTGGAAAATATTGCAAAAATTTGAAACTTTAAATGTCTTTTCAAGCTGCAGAAAAATCAGACCAATAATATGCTTAAATGTGCTACTAATAAACAAATTCCAGATATGCAGAAAGAACAACTCCATTTTGTTATTTGAGAGTCCATGTGATGGATAAATTTTAAAAACAATTCTCTTCACTAAGGTCATTTGCAAACTGATGAGCAGTGTAACTTTTTACTGAGATAAAAGTGAAGAAAACAAGTATGTCTGAGCACTTTGTGTGGTCATACTAATAGCATCAGAACTTAAAATTTATCAAACCTTTTCACCACCTGGCTTTCACAAGATATACCTGTTAGTGGAATTATTGTTTTGATTCTCCTGTAACCTTCCCATGACATGGGAAGTTTTTCTAAGGTGTAGGTTTTCTAAGATAAATGCAATTGTAACAGTTCTAGGCAGTTGTGTATACCAAAATGCCCTGTGGGATGAGGCACAGATGTGAACAAATAGCTCAAATGTTCATTTTATAACATACTGCTGAACTTAAGGGGGAGAAGTAGCAAACAATATTTCTATACATTGTTCAGAAGAAAACAACAACAACAAAACAACTTAGTATCAGCCATAATTACTTAGGTTGCTTCCTACTTACTTGTATGGAAATTGCAACATACATAAAGTGCACAACACTATTTGGCAAAGCAAACTCTCAGCTACAAAACATATTTTCTGCACAGTCATCATCATTAGCTATACTTTTTTACCAGCATTGAACAAAAGCCTACACGTTATTTTCATAAAAATCTGCATCAGCTGAAGTGACTGTTGCAGCACCCACTACCTCACTGTGTTAGCATCCAATGTTTGATCTCCATAACCATTTAGTAGGATTAATGTCAATGGGGGCATTTTTTTCCACTTGGGGGAATTCAGTGATACACCACTGCTTTATAGCTACCTCCATGTCAGATAGAATTTTGTCAACCCCTCTGTTGCCACCTGTTTCAAGTGAACAAAATGTAACAGAACATTAGTGAGAAGATTCAATCTCTACTGACATACCACTGACATCCACCCCTGACATCACACATCAAAATAATAACACAGGAGGCATTAGTTTCAGAGCAGCCCTTGTGTCTTAAACTGATAGACCTGCATTTGTATTTCAAATTACATGGATTTTATCTACCTTGATATTATTGATGTATTTTATGTGACTGAATATGATCCAAGTTTTGATTATGTGGACATTCTAGCAGTATGAATTGAGTGATTGTATAGGTATTTGCTCTAGTTATAATAATTAAAAATGTGTAAAGCAGTTCCATAAAATGTCTAGTTTCAATATCAAGAAGTAACTTCTGTTTGCTTGGGAGAATAAGACTATTATATGAATTAAATAATTATTTGTCCATGACCTAGTCATCAGCATGTGAGATCATCCTATAGAGACAACTAAACCTTAGATTTATCTTATCAAAATGTAGCCATCTGCAAAACAGGTATCTAGTTTTAGCTAAATGTCTATGGTATCACTAAGCATAATGAAAAAACTGTATAGGGATATTTCTCTGTTTTAGTGCTGAGGTCTACCTATGGAAAAAGAGAATGAACACTGTACTTCCTGGAGAATCTGTGGATGCCCCAACACTGGAAGTATTTCAAAATCAAGTTGGACAGGTTTTTGAGCAACTTGATCAAGTGAAAGATGTCCCATATATATGTGACCTCAGGGGGAGGTCGTGCTTAGGGGGAGGTCGTGCTTGACCAACCTGGTAGCCTTCTATGATGTTGTCTCTGGTTGGGTGGATAGGGGGAGAGCAGTGGATGTAGTCTACCTTGATTTCAGCAAGGCATTTGATACTGTCCCCCACGACATCCTTATAACAAAGCTGAGGAAGTGTGGGATAGATGAGGGGACAGTGAGGTGAGTTGGGAACTGGCTGACTGGCAGAGCACAGAGGGTCGTTGTTGGTGGTGCAGAGTCTGGTTGGAGGCCTGTAACCAGCGGTATTCCTCAGGGGTCTGTGCTGGGTCCAGTCTTGTTCAACATCTTCATCAATGACCTTGATGAGGGGATAATGGCCACCCTCAGCAAGTTTGCTGATGATACAAAGTTGGGAGGATTGGCTGACACGCCTGAAGGCTGTGCTGCCATTCAGCAAGACCTGGACAGGCTGGAGAGCTGGGCAAAAAAAAACCGGATGAGGTTTAACAAAAGCAAGTGTAGAGTCTTGCATCTGGGGAGGAATAATTCCATGCACCAGTACAGGTTGGGGGATGACCTGCTGGAGGGGAGCTCTGCGGAGAGGGACCTGGGTGTCCTGGTGAATGACAGGTTGGCCATGAGCCAGCAGTGTGCCCTTATGGCCAAAAAGGCCAATGGCTTACTGGGGTGTATTAAAAAGAGTGTGGCCAGCAGGTCGAGGGAGGTGATCCTCCCCCTCTACTCTGCCCTGGTAAGACCTCATCTGGAGCACTGCGTCCAGTTCTGGGCTCCCCAGTACAAAAAAGACAAGGATCTCTTGGAAAGAGTCCAGCGGAGGGCCACAAAGATGGTGAAGGGCCTGGAGCATCTCTCCTATGAGGAAAGGCTGAGTGAACTGGGTCTGTTCAGCCTTGAGAAAAGAAGACTGAGAGGGGACCTGATCCAGGTCTATAAATATCTAAGGTGTGGGGGGCAGAATGGCGAGGCCAGACTGTTTTCAGTGGTGAGTGGAGACAGGACAAGGGGAAAAGGCTGGAAACTGCAGCATAGGAAGTTCCGCACAAACATGCGCAAGAACTTCTTTACAGTGAGGTGACGGAGCACTGGAACAGGCTGCCCAGGGAGGTGGTGGAGTCTCCTTCTCTGGAGATGTTCAAGACCTGCCTGGATGCCTACCTGTGCGACCTGGTGTAGGGAACCTGCTTTGGCAGGGGGGTTGGACTCGATGATCCCTGGAGGTCCCTTCCAACCCCTACAATTCTGTGATTCTGTGATTCTGTGTGTGTATATATATATATACATTTAATAAATTGCTACCTAGGAGTAGTAACTTGCATTATAAATACCTGTACTATGTATTGACAGGCAGTAGTATTTCTTAAATCCTATTCAAGAAATAAAAACGAAGAAAAGAACTTTGCATAAAATTTCATGCTGCTCTTTTGCTATCAATACTATAGGAATGATTTTTTTTTGTTCAAAGAGTTCACTGTACAAATTAAGGTATTTGTATAAAATAAATTGGTTTCTTGAAAACTAATTTCCAAAGAATAAAGGAATAACGGTATAGCCAGTTTTAATTTTTGGTAATTTTTGTGCTAAAGATAATTCAGGAAAGAACATAATTTGACACTGAAAGACATGATAAAGAAATTGCTGCAGAAGAAAATGTCATAGTATTGAAAGGAAAATGGGAGAAATCTTAGAAGTATTTTGGAAAAAAGGAAAAAAAATGTTAGTAAAGAAATCTGGGATAGAATACAGATATATACTGGGATATACTGGGATAGAATACAGACAGAATACTGTATCAGATTACAGTTTGAGAACTCTGGACCAGTAAAACTAAAAAAAATGAATGTGATATCTCAGGTATAAAAGGAGAAGCAAGTTAGGATCTAAATATGTTAATACTGTACTATGTAAGTCAAAAGATGACTCCTCCTACATTACAGGGGCACTAGGAAGAACAAAGCCAAAGATCAAGGTATGATCCAATTTTTTCCAACAGAATTGCTGGAGAAATTATGTTTTATTAGATTTCAAGATCAGAGGAAACTACTATTGTTATCCAAGTTGAAACTCTCACATCATAAAATAAAGTATTTAGCCAATGGTTCTACAGCACGTGCATAAGTTTTGATTGAACTAGTAAATATCTTTCAGTCTATCTTAAAAGACTCAACATACTGAACATCTATATCTAGGTTATTGAAGTCACTAATAAGCCCTCCTTATTATGCTATTATACTTTTTTTTCTTATGTTTTCAGACATTGGATCTAGTTACATTTCCTGCTGTATTAGAAACTCTCCTGCAATTTTAGTGGTCATGACCAGTAAGATTTGTTGATGACCTGCATATAAGACAAAGTGCACCAGGACATAAAAAAACCTGATGGTGTGGAATAGTGCATTTAGACAAATAGAAGGTCTAAAAAAAAATCAAGGAAATATGTAATGTCAGTTTTGTGAAGTAAATTCTCATCACAGGAGAAACATGGCAAATGAAATCAAATTTTTGCCAGATGCATGAAAAGCAAAACATATGGCTTGTTATCTCACATTTTTTGCATATTTCTTGTGTGTTGACAGACAGATTTTGAAAGATGGAAAGAGGCTTTCATTCCACTGAAATCTCCATATATTTTCTATCATTATTATTATAGTATTATTTTGTCAACTTAAAAATGACGGTTTCAAACAGTTAAAAATATTCTAATGAAAATTAGAGCCAAGAACACACTGGAAACAATCATGAACAAGCCAGCAATATTATAGAAATATCATCTGGAGAAGCTGCATTTTTTCAAAATATATGGGGAAGAAGTTTTAGCAATTGAAGAAAGTAGCATTTATGAGGCTTTTGTTTGTGAGGATAGGGGAAATTTGTACAGAGTCTTCCTTTATTCAGTTTTTGGCACTTTTTTCTGATATATAAAAATAAATCTTATCATATGTGATTTCAAACAAGTGAAATTAATACTAGTTAAAAAGATAAAGTCATTCACATCAAATAGATAGTTAGATAAACAAACAAACAAGCAAGAAACAAATAAAATTTGATTATGACCATGCCTAAATACATCTTCCTGGAAATAGAATTCACAAATGGGTTTTGTCTGAGACAAGGAGACTGACAGCTGAGAATAGGCTCTTCAGTACACAATGAATTGGATGGTAGGATAGTGAATGGTAGTGAAGCAAATTGTCCTCTTCTAGTCCTGGGGGTCACTTGAGAAGAAGCATTTGGTCTAGTTTCATTGACTGTAGTCTACATCTGGTTTACTGAGAAAGAGATGCCCAGATACCAAGACATCTGAAACATCTTCAGTCTCACAGTCTACACAGTACCACCATTTAGACATAGAATATAGATATGTAAGACAATACCTATGTTATTTTAAAATCTTCTGCTTAGGGAAATCTGATTAGCAGCACAGAGCACTTGGCTTACCTCTTCATTTTATTGGGATGCAAGTATTGGACACAATGAATGTAAATGCTAAGCTTTCCACATTGAACATTTAAAGGAATAATTTTATTTATAAACGTTATTTTCAAGGCCCATTCTTTCACACTTTATTTTTTCTTTTTTTAAATTGCTTCTTCATCTTGTCATTTTTTAAACACCTTTTACAATGGATCATTTTTAGTTGCATGAAAGTGCAACTCTTAAAGCTGTGACTACACTTATATAACTGCCATTGTGCAACATATCTTCGAAGATAATTACAAAGTCATTGACACTTATGATTTTAATTATGAAGCAGAGAATTTATAATACTTAATTTATATCCAACATATATATTGACAACAAAGTGAAATAATTATTATGGAACAAAAATCAAATTAACTTCAATATGTATAACAAGGACAATATACATCAGGAAGATACTTAACCACATAATTAATTTAAGTAAAGTGATGCCCAATGAAATACCTTGCTTGAAACATGTGAAAAGTGGAGTCAGTGAAATAAAATAGAAAACAATAGGACTATTCAGTGTATAAGTATTTAAACATTTCTGAAAAAACTAAGGATATGCTTCATAGAAGTACCATAATATTCATGGATATACTTTCAGACAAGTATTTTAATGGAATGCAACTATAATAATAAAAATCTGTATGAGAACAAGTCATGTAAAAATTAAATAGGGGTTCTGAGATACATGCCTTTATACGATACCTTTATAAATCACTACTGCAAAACTGAGCAGTCAGTATCCCGCTATGCACAGCTGTTTGTCCAGATAACTTAAAAAAAAAAAAAAAAAGGAAAAAAAATATAGAAAAACAACAACCTGATGTGGAAAAACAGTATTACATCTGAAAAATTAGACAAGCACAGTTTGTACCAAATCATTAGTCATGTATTGGCAAGTCCTGATTATCAAGGGCGTCACCAGCCATGCATCCCCAGAAGTCATTTGGCATTTGATTTAGTAAATATCCAATCACATGCTAAATAAAATAATCACTTTTGCCCATGTTATTTTAGCATCACATTCTTTAGCTATTTAAAAACTCTCGTAATGTTTTGTGATTTCAGCATACAGAACAGCATGAGAAGCCAGTCTTTAACTAAACCAATTGTAAATTACTCTTATTCTTACAAAAATGATCTGCTTTCAATAGTCTATTTTGTGACCTTGTTCACACTCTGTTGAACTGAGCCAAGAAAAATGCAGGTAAAATCCACATATCTAATGACAACTAAAACACAGTTCAATGGATTGCAGTAAATGATTAACACTAGTAAAAATTCTTCCACAAATCTAAGTGAGTCATGGAGCTATAGTTAAAAACAAGGTCTATTTCAGAGAGCACTAGTAAGAAACCTAACAAGTGCAAGTGGACAGAAATAGTTCTCTTAGAGTGAGAAAAGGAGCTTTATAAATAGTGCAAATAGTAGTACTATCCAAATAGTTACATGTGTTTTAAAACTTAAGAATTTCCAAAATGTTGAATTGAAATAAAAAAGTTTACTCCAGTGCACATACAAAGAAGATGAGCAAGGAATGCTTTATCCATTCATGGAGCAAATGAAGTTTTCACCATTTTTCCAGATGCATTAGATTAAAAGGAGATCAATCTGGGGAGACCGTTTCAGACTACTAAAAGCAAATACTCCATTAAAAGCAGATTAACAATGAAAGCACAATTGTTCTACACATTTTACTTAAAGATTTTAATGTCACCTACTAGGGAAAAAGATACAAATGATGGCTGGAAATTCTAGGTCAGAGACTAAAAGTGAATTCAAGGTGAGAATAGTTCTAAGAATGGAGAGAAAGAAATGCTGAATATAACCAGCCAGAAAATCTATATGCAGAATTGGTATGATTCCATGGCTTGTTCTTTTCCTTTAGGGCAAGTGCTTATAAATAACTAGAAGATATCAATGCAAGATCTGCCAGAAGAAGAGTGCTTTTCACAGTATCTACAGGGAAATACAAGGATGAAGTTTATATTTATCCTACAATAGACAGGAGGATGTTTAGTTGAAAGTAGGGATAGCATATTAGCATTGGTTCATGAAGCTGGATAGCTGGAGAGAGAGGCTAGGTTACATTAGTGTCTGCGTTCCTTAAAAGCTCTTCCGGATTAACACTTATGTTGCCAAGTGTTTGACATTCCTATAAATTTATTAGTTTCCCTCAAATAGTTAGAGGATAGTTAAGAATTACTGAGATTTTATTTTATTGGCAATCCAAGACTTACTTCTAAAATACTGGAATGTGTTCCATGTTTCAGGCAGATATCATAAGAAAAGTAAATTTCGCCAGCAAAAGGTTTTCTTTTTTTTTTTTTTAATGACAATAACTGAAACAATATTATAGACTGAGCAGGATTTGTATAGGCTCCCATCTGCCTTCAGATAAATGGTATGCAACACTTTTAGAAACACAGGCAAAGAATAACAGAAAGAAAAGTGAAAGGCAGATGCCAACTGCATTATTAATGAATGGTCATTTGACTCAGAGGTCAGGGCTTCATTCTCTATCCTCCAGTCATAATAGTCCAAATAAAATCTACACATTACAATTACAGAATAGTATATCAGTAAAAAGAAGGCATACTGGTGCTTGACAATAGCTTGAAACAGTTAAGTGACACAGTAAGTGAGTTTAATGTGTAGTTTGGAGCTGTAATTATTTATGAGCTCATCCAGAAGATCTGGTTTTGATGTTTACACTCAAGGGTTTTTTTTTTTTTTTTTTTTTTTTTTTTTTTTTTTAAGCAGAGATTTGGCCAGACTGGTGGAAAAACTAATGATCCTTAAAATAGTTTGTCTTTCAGAATGGTTTCCAGACCCCATATTTTTGGTCACTGAGGATCAATGGCCACTAGGGCTCTAGAGAAATCCTTGAGGATTATGATTCAGAAATTACTGAGAAAATTAGCTATACAGATACAAATTTTAACTTAGGGGCTTTTTATTTTGAAAGGTCTTCAAATACACTTCTTCTGACCAGTAATTTTGTCAAGTTCATTAGAAATATATGACCACTTCTCACCTTTCCCAGTGAAAAGACTTTGCTGCATTTGCATACTTTGCTACAGTATGATTTGCTTTAAAGGCTTCAACAATAATGTTGATTATTTCTGTGACCTGTGGCTCAGGAGATGCACTTAAGCAATACATAAACGTATATTTGGAGTCCAGGCAAAATCTCAGTGGAACCAAAGCTTGAACTTCAAAAATCTATTGCATGTTTATATGATATTTTCTAATATTCCATGTGTATTTACTTTTAGTATCCGGCTGCCCTCTAACTTACCTACCTCCACTTTGTGGTTTCCCTAGTCAATAATTTAAACATTAAAAAAATAACAATCTTTTTTATCTTTGTCTATTTTATTGGACTTAGGAACTGAGTCAAAGCGAATATACCCATGGGCCAGGCAGGGATCAACAACATTGAAAATAGATTTCATACCTGTTATTTAATTCAGGAATTATCTGTGGGTGGTGAAAACTAAACAGTGACATCTATCCTAGGTTTTGCTGGGCTTCATATCTCTTTTCCTCTTCCGCAGGGAAAAAAGAGTTTCAGTAATCATGACTAGTCTAAACTGAGACCTTCTTTTTAGCAAAGGATGACTCTAAAATGCAAAATTTATTAACAGATATATTCACGCCAAAGCTGAAATATTTTAGGTATGTAGTTAGTTACATTGCTCATAACAGAACTTGGTGTCTGTCATAGAGTTGTTGCATAGATCCAGATCACAGTTTGCTGAAATGTGAAGACATCCAGATTCATTCCTCATTCTAACAAAAGGGAAATAATGAAATTGTCTTGTTTCTCCTCAACTCCATATAATTTGGCTGCAGTTCCCTTTGCAAGAACAAATTGTTTAAATCAATTTACGGTATGTATACCAATAGCAGTGGTAAAACTGCTTCAAAGTATGTGCAGAAAAATATCTGGCCTACTGCCTTTTCCCCAGAGAAGATGTGGAACAGCTGTTTGGCCAGTGAGCTCTGTCTGCTACGTGGAACATGCACAGCCCACTGCAGAGGTGGCAGATGCCAATGCCATTTCTGTTGACAGGTGAACTCAGTTCTCACTCCCTATGAGTTCTCAGTCTCTTGCATTCTCTATGCAAGAAGTGCAGATGCATGGAATTACATCTCTTTGGACATTATCAAAGTATGATTCTAGATTTTAGTAATCTGTAGATAATGTGTAAATATTTATGTATCCAACATCGTCCTGTAGGAGCCTAACTAAGACTACAATCATGCTAGTAAAAATTACTCTCATAATGTAGATATTTTATTTCTGTCATGCTCAGGCTTCTCTCATCAGAAAAGACAAGTAGAAACTTGTAAGGCGTGAGACTTTTGGTAATTAACTTACTAAAGTTGAAGTTCCAAACATCAGTGTGCTTTAATTGTTTTCTAGCTTTCAACTTCTATGATGAAGAAGTGTCTTAAGTTCACAAAATCAGCTTCAAATATCAAGGGCTTTTAGTGTTCTGCTTTACCCAAATGTTCACAGTGTCTTTAAATAATGTGATGAATTTGTCAATAAGACAAATTAAAGATGATTAGAAACTCTTTTGAAAAGTCACACAAACTATTCAGAGAAAACCTACTTCTGAAAGTTTAGAGAATCCAGATACAATTATTGTGTTTGTTGGCATGAAAGACTTCTGTGACACTGGGTAAGCACTGGGTAAGGATCTGCTTTCTGGCAGACAATCACACAATAAACTTTCAGTAGGAGCTTCCTCCTTACCCTCTATCAGGTAGAGGTTGTTTAGTGATCTGTGTGATAAAGGGTTCTGAATGAAAGAATTAAACAAATTATATTCTCACTTAGCTAGGGAGTCTAAAAAATAGACTTCTAGACTATTAGCTCATGATTTTATCATTTTGCTTCTGAGTTATTTCTACCATGCACATTCAGATACCAGTACTTCATTGTATTGTCATTTTATGTTAAGATTACCTAGAACTTTAAATTTATAAACTATTTTGTTGAAAATATTTGGGTGTTGGGAGCAGTGACATGTAATTGATTCACATTTGACCTTTTTTTCTGGAAGAAAGAGTTTGTGACCTTTAGCTTGGGTGAGGTGATGTTATTATAGAAAGTTATGGAGAAAGGCTTAACTGTACTCTCTGTAAAGAATAAAGTTGGTAAATAAATCTCACTTGGATAACAAGCACACTTCAGAGTTTTGGCAGCCTCACTTTTGTATTATTTTTGACTTGTGTTGCTTTTTTTTTTTTTTAATTAAATGAAGCCAGTCATTGCATCCAGAGCATGACTCAAGTTATTGCTATAACTACTAAATTAAATTAGTCTGGCATTTAAGTCTTGGCAATTTTGATTCAGCAGCTTGGACTGTAAAGAAGGGAAGTGTTGAGGAATGAGGCTGAGGTCATCATTTCTGAAAAAGATCTATATACTAAGCATCAACACAGAAGAGTCTTAATGCTGTTTTGGTGTCACCCATATGTCCTGGTTACACAACACGTCTTAGCAAAACAGTCTATTAAATGTTCCTGTACATAATTCAGGAGGGGAAGAGGAAAAGGGATTAAAGGTATAAAAGATTGTGTGATTGTGTGATCCATGCAGGACATTGTAAGCTGCCAAAAGGCAATGCACGTGCCTAAATTTTTTCATGGTACCAGCTATTCTTTTCCAGAAGGTGTCTGTTCACTGTGGATGCATGCTCACGAGTTTAAGATTGTATTACTTCACCTCCCTAAAAGGGGAAAGTCTCTTTGATTAAAAGTTTTCTAAAGTAATTTGGAGTTATTTGCATACAAAGAACTACATTTCTTAAATTACCAATATTCTCTTTTGCCTATGGAGAGATTTTGTTCTCATTTGTTTTTCTTTGAGATGCTAACTAGAGAATCTCAGTATAAGACAATAGAATGGGAAGAGGTTGATGCATTTAGAAAAAAAAGAAAAAAAAGAGGATGACACAAGTCTTAAAGGTTAAGTAGTTTCTTGTCTATTTCTGATCTCTCTGATTAAAAAAGGACACCACCTACATTACACAGGAACATAATGACCTTTCATTTGTTTACTACTGTCTGACTGCAAGCTCTCTGAACATTCAGATATTTGCAGAGCACACATTTCTGTCTGACCACGCTTCTTACTGAGTCTTTCCTATTACTCCAAGGCCAGTATTTACCAACCATGATTACTAGTGCTTGTAATGCCTTTACTGCATGGAAGTCCATCTAACTCAGACTGAAAATCAGATTTTATCTAATAATTTTCATTCATATGAATAACTATAAGGATGGATAGCAAACACTTATTAGAAATAAAGTGCTTATGCTATATCTTATTTTAAAAATTATATCCTGTCGTAAGCCATGTCACTGTTTATTTAAATGAAATTCAGCTGGGAATATGATTTTATATTTTAAGCTTGAGAAAAATTGCTTTCATTTATTACATTGTGATTGTAAAATACAGGTCATTATCATAAAGCAAGCAGATGACATGAAGCCATGTACTGCTTTCAATATACCCAAGGGATGGGATGCCATTCAGTGAGACCTAGACAGGCTTGAGCAGTAGGTCCAAGAGAATCTCACAAGGTTCAACAAATACACGTGTAATGTCTTCCACCTGGGTCATGTTTGCCCAGAGATGTGGTGGATACTTCATCCTTGGAGACATTCAAAGTCAGGCTGGATGGGGATCAGAGCACCTGATCTAGCTATAGGTATCACTGTTCACTGCAGGTGAGTTGGACCAGATGACCTTTGAGTGTCCCTTCCAAATCAAATGATTCTATGATTCTATAATTCTGACTGAATTAAAATTGTCAAGATATGAGATTTTTCTATGCTGTATAAATTTAAAATGTGTGCCTCTTAAAAGGACTAAAGCATTATGATTAGCCCCACTGTATGAAGAGCACAAGTAAAGGTTCTACATTCAGTCACATCAGTACTGGGAAAAAAATAAAATACCTACCACCTTTTCTCTCCTTCCAAAGTTCATAAAGCAAAGTATTTTAATGCTACCTCAATAACAGAGCTCATAGTTGAGTATAAAATAAAAGACCTGAATTGAAAAATGCAATCTGAATGCAAAGCCTGTTACAATTCCACAAGAGGTTCTAAACTTCCTGGCTATAAAATGCAAAACTATAACTGCATAAGCACTGTTTACATCTCTGTAACAGATGTTTATTGTTCTAACAATTTCTTCCTCTTAACAGCCTTTCAGTGATGCAGATTTTGCATCCTATTTGTAGAGTTCATTTTTGTAGGAGAGAAATGAAAAAGTTATTTTCTGTCTCTCAGTGTTTTTTTTTTTTATGCCCCTTGTATTATTGCAACACTCTTCACCATTCCAAACTATGCAAAAATTCTTGTAGTCCAAACAGCAAAAGGGAAAAAGAGAATATAGAAGGTAGGATCACATTTAAAATATTTATTGGGACGGGCAAAAAGTAATAAAATAACAGGGATCTAGAAAAGTAAATCTTTGATAAAAGTCATTTTAAATGAGTCCCTGAAGAGCTATTCCAATATACTATTTTTTTTTTCTTTTTAAATCTGTAGGGAAGAAATATTTTGTTAAAATAACAGTGCAATTTTGAAGACTGAAGCAAGTAAATTCTTGCTTCCATTAGGAAAATAAACAGTATCACATAAAATTGAATCTAACAGTACATTTTGACACACGTTTCTCCTTTATGGCTGGAGTCTTAAAGTAATACATAAAAATGTGCCTCAGTGAAGTTGTACTACTCCTGAAAGTAGTATCTCCTTACTTGTATATGTGTTGAATATTCATTGTTGCAATAATCAGAATAAGAAGTAATATATTCCATATCCATTTAAACCAAAAATATGTCATGATTTCTGATATCTCTGCAAAAAACAATTAATTTTAATTATAAAAGTGTGCATTTTTGCTTTTTTTTTTAATAAAAGAGAAAATATTATGTCTTTGTTGTCTTTTTACAAATCCATAGCTATCTATATTATTTCTTGATAGTTTCAATAGAGATGGCAATTTTGATGATGCAATCTTACCCAGTATTATGGTGTTAAAATAGTAACATAAATTGTTAAAATTTGCATTCTATTTTTATATCCATTATTGGAGTTGGACTTGATGATCTAGAGAGATTCCTTCCAACCCCTACAATTCTGTGTGATTCTGTGATACTATTGAAAAGTTAAAAGCACAAAAGTTGAAAGTTACAATCTAGAATATTGAATGACAGTTCTTCAGTAGATGCAGTTCTAAATGTAACTTTGCATCTTTTTGTTGTTCTGTTCTCTTTATAAGCAAAAAATTAAATCATTTTAAAATATTGTTATTTCTTGAATTACTAGGCGTTTAATCATTAGTCTGATCTGAGCATATAGATAGAAAAATGTTCCTTCCCTCTTCCAGATTGTCTACCATTAATACACTGTATGCAATGGGAAGTTGAGCATAAAAAGGTAGAGGTTGCCTTTTTCAGTAACAGACTCATAGTTGCATCATAATGACTTATAATTCAACGACTTTTCATTGGAAAAGAGGCACAGCTATGCAACTTTTTTGTAACTAGTTGTGTTATCTTCCATTAAATTTTCACTGAATAAAAAACAGAAGCAGTCTGGGATTGGAGCCCAGGACTGTCCCTTGGGAGCTGGCCCTCCAGCTATCCGTTCAAGCTGAGTAACCTCCAACATCAATCTACAGATTAAATATATACTTCAGTTTCCAGTTAGAGTAAGAACACCTCCTTTGTAATCCAGAATGTAGGCCATCAGCCTTCCTCACTACATTTTTTTCCTGCTGACAGAGTACCCTTAAGTGATAGTGACTGATGTTCTGAACGGAAGCTCCCTCCAGGCTGCAGAGCTTCACTGCACAACTGGCACATGGTGACCATGCACTGCACTGTCAGTGCTGCTGGAGGACGGAGCCTAGGACAAATAAATAAAACCTTGACTGCAACCTTCCTGGTTACAAAGCTGCTGCTAAGAGCCTTTCTTTTGTGGATTAAAAAGCATCCACGTGCAAAATTCACCAGCAATTTAGAGCCAAAAGTATCTTTCAGCAGACTGATGCAGTTAATAAAAGTAACAAATTTTAAATGAAATGAACATAGGGCTAGCAGCCTGAATACTCCTAGCTGTGCAGTTTCCTTCCACGTAAAATGATGCATACTATTTAAAAAAAAAGTACAGCACATTGCACAAAACAAAAGTGAGATTCAGTAGTTTGAGAGGGAATTAATACATAGAAAATGACTTTGGACTGCTCAGCCCGAAGGAGAATACAGCTTCAAATACTGAAATCAGAAATTGCTTCTTATAAAAGACAAGTTAGATAACAAACTAATATTAACACAAAATTACCTCCATTGTGAGAAATCCTCAACTTGTTCCTGGAGAGAACTAATGTATTTGAGTGCTCCAGAACAGAAACTCTCTCCATCTCCTCCAGAAGCTGTGTGATGGGCCATGTGTGCAGGGCCCTTCTGGGCACCGGTCCACGGTGTACGTTTACTCCCTGCATCATCAGTTAGGAGCGCTACTTGAACTCCAAGGTGTATGCAGAGCCTTATTAACTCTCTGTCCACCAGAACAATTTACTAAATATAGAAGTCTAGCACATTTGCCCCCCACCTCCCCCCGCCCCCAGCAATTTTGGTTGTAAACAAAGAAACGCAAAAGCCACAAGTGGCTGTAAATGTTTTCATTCTAAATTTGTGGGTGCTATTTTTTCCCCAGGAATTTTTTATTTTTTTATTTTTTTATTTTTAAAGCAAAGAAGATGGAATAGCTATAAAAAGCCACTTTTTCTATTTTTCTTATGCACAAAATAATTACATTGATATTATTCTGCATCATGCTGTTGGTGTACTTGAATAAAGGGTCTGATTCAGAAGCTGAAGTTCACATTGAGCTGAAAAAGCTTTCCTTATGTAACCTTCTGTGCTTCCTCTGGCTTAGAGAGCATGGGGGGTGCATTAATTAGCTAAGTGAATTGGATACAGATATTGTGCTGATACTGGTTGCTTATGTATCAAGTCTCAAGTCCAAATACAGTAATCTAATAACACCACAGGCAGCCTATATTCAGGCTGTTGGACAGCACAGAAAGAAGTCAGGAAGTCTAAGACTTTGATGTATTTTTAGGTAAAAAGCTTTGCGTGTTTTAAAAAGAAAGGGACATTGTATGTCTTTTCCCATTTCTAAAGGTGCATTGTGCTCTATGGAACGGATTTTGCTGTCTTTTGCATCAGTATTACACCTACGTAATTCCAAAGCTGTGCTGGACTTCCACTGAAGTTGATGACAAGAGCTTCAGGCCCCATATCTAAAATTCAGTACACTGTCCTGTCAACACAGAAATGCTTAGTTTCCCAGACTTATGACGGTAGCTGTCTGTAAACTGGCTGTCTCTACTGTTCTGGAATCACACCATCCCTGCTTATAGAGCATCACACACTTACACAAAGTGAAGATCTAACTTTCATTTGCACTTGAGCAAAGGGAAAACAGTCAGATGGTGTACAACAGCCAGATTGGGCTGTAGCAATGTTTCCTGGCTAACTAACACGACCTCAATGAATTTTGTAATTATGAAGTCTAAATACTGGGATTTTGTATGAGTGACACTGCAAACCTTTAGAGATTCTGAGCATTATTCTGAATAAACAGAAGCTTAAACTCTGGATGGCCAAACCAATCCTTTCTCATACAGGGCGTTGCCTGAAAAAATGCTGAGAAAGAATCACTCCTTTGGGACATATAACTACTACACTGACCATTTCCCAAGGGGAGGGCATGAACAGATGGTTGTAAATACTCTGGCTTCTTTCCCCAAGTGCCTTACTCCAGACTCCCCAGGACTCTTTGCTTGAAGATGGATTGAGCAACTGCAGGGCTCCGCTTTTCTTGACAAGCAGCCGAGGAGTGCAGCTCCTGCTCCAAGCAGAAAGGAAGCACATGGTTCTGCTGTAGTCTCAGCTGTCCATCAACTTCTGTTTTAGGCTGAAGAATTTGGCTCTGAGGAAGTGTGTTTAAATTCATCGTATCCTCTGGTGGATAACAACAGCCGTGCCTGTGTTACCTTGTGTAGCAGAGTAAATAATCACTGGAAGGCTGGCAATTATAGTTAAACTGAGGGCAACATTTTAGAGAGAAGAAAAAGCTGATGGTTTCCTGGCTCTGAGTTTTGTATATTTCTCTACATTTATTGCTCTGTTGAAATGTTTCCTCAAACCAGAGTGATGCAACACATAATCTCTTGTTCAGCTGAAACCATAGATGGCACAGAATACAAGGAATACAGTTCTAATCAAAGAAAATAAGAGTAGACATTGGATCTGATCAGGCAGTCTGGTTATTTTATAGCTTCTCCGGCTCTGAAGGAAACAGATCTCTTTCCAAGCAGAACCTGTTAGAATACAGACATTTTTTGACAGACTAGAAGTCTGCATTTGTTTGATCTTAACCAACAATCCAAATGTATATCAACAGAAAGAAAGCACACATCTGCCACAACAGGCATGTTTACAATCATTTTAATGACACCATTAGATTCTGTTTGCCAGTGTTCACTTATTTCAGACTTTTATACAAAAAACATGTGAGATAACTTTACCACCTGTGCACAATGGAAACAATCCATTTAAATGAATAATTTCAATGGCAATACATAACTCAGTAGTTTTGCTCTGCTCATCAAGATAATGATGGGAGCATGATCATATTTACCCAGCATACGCAGAGCTTTTGTGTTCCTCAGTGCTTCCCCTCGATGAAGCCTATGCTAAGAACTACTCCAAACAGAACTTCAGATGCTTGAAAAATAAACAAACATGCTCTAAAGCTAGGCAATTTTAGAAAGTTTTCATGTGAAATGTGGAATTAATTTTAAATGAGAAATCCAGTCTTAAAAGACAACTGAAAACATCTCTACCTACTATGTTAAACTCCTCTGAATTTAAGTATTTTAAGAAAGCTAAATGACTTGTCTTTGAAAGCTTGATGATTTTTTTCACTGATGTCATTGGGAAAAATCCTGATACTTTTCAGAGGGCAATATAAATTAAGAGTAAATATAGTTGGTATCAGACAAAAACTCAGACAAAGGTGAAGTAAAACAGCCTTCCCTGTGATACAATTCCTGATGTTGTACTCGCTAATGCAAGTGCACATTTGTTTTCCTCACTCAGCTTTTCACTGTATGTCTGCTAATCTCCCAGAACCTCAGTCACCAACTACATCTTATGGTGCAAGATCCTGCACAGCAAAAGAACAAAAAAGCTATCATCTAAAACACAAAGAGCTTAGCTTCAAATCCACAAGAGTGTTTAATTCTCACTGACTGAATATTTATAGCCTAATTATCTAAAATGTAATTACCACACCTTCTGGAAAGAGAATTGAACAGGGGATTACATGTGATAGTGCTGAGATGCTGGTAAATGTATACTATACAAGCCATGATTTTACATGTCAGAAAATCACACTACAAACACACAACCCAAGTCTGTATGGCTGCTTTGCTCAAGGGCACCAAAGAAAACTGTTGTAAGACAAACAGCAGCAATGAGGGTGTGAACTGCATACAGGTCACCTGCCCAGTGCATGTCTCGGAATTCACCTGGAAGCAGAGCTATGCTAACACATGGAAACTGTTGATCTGAACACAATTTACAAAAATTAGTTAGCCACAAATTTAAATTCACATTAGCCACAAAGGTAAATTCACATAAAATGCTTATGCCTTTTGCTTTTTGGCTTTACTAACTGAAGTTCCAGTGTAAAATGTTCTGAGGGAGACAAAAACCCTTCCTTATTCAAATTGCATTAATTATAACTAGCTCTATGTGATAAAGCTGTCTTTACATGATACTTTCAGTATTGTTTTCTTTTTTCCTCCTCTTACATTTCTAGCAGGTAACACCACTTCTACAGATTTGCAAAATCATAGCATTGTTCGACATCGTGGACTATATTCAGTGCCTTGGAAGCATCAAAGTCACTGTTACAACAAAACATTTATGTGAACAGTTAGGTGTGTATCTAAATACCACTGAGCTATACGAAAATGAATTAAAACAGGATTTGAGCATCTACTTAAATTTAAGCACAGTGTTTAGCACCATGCTGAACTGGACTCTGTAACATTTCTATTTGCCAAACAATCAGTAAGCCACTCTTGACTGTTTAAAGATGCTTGATATTTCACAGGTGGGTAGTTAAATCAAATAGATTTTTATTTTCTTCAAGCTGTTTTTATATGGAGAACTTTATACACACTTTACTGAGAAAGTTGAGAGCTGAGCTGTGACACATGCAGCGTGTAAACCAGGTGCATATTATCAGCCTGCTTATTGTGTACATAGGATTCATCATGAAGTTGGACTGCCCATGACCAAGTTGTACGCAATAACAAGTACAGTGGATGTAGATCACAGTTTTGCATTTCACCTCTCAACAAACCATTTTAAGTACAAGGATGATATACACTAGCAATACTCAGTGCTCTGACACTCTGGCTATGTGACAGAAAGTGTCATTATCACGGAGCTGACAAGACACTTCTGGAGACTGTCTAGTCCAACCTACTGCCTGATCATGGCAAGTGACAGCAACATGCCCAGGACCATGTTCATTTGAGATCTGAATATCTTGAAGAATGCAGAGTTTACAGCCTTGGTGCATCCACCTGCTCCAGACTTCACCTACCCTTACAGAAAAAGTGTTTTATTTCAGATAAAATTTCCTGTTTTCTGCTAATGCTTCTTGCCTCTTGTCTTGCCACTAAACACTGTTGGTAAGAGCTTTACTCCATGTTCATCACTGCCACCATTATGTATTTATACACACCAAGGTCCCCTTGAACTTTCTTTTCTTCTGGCTGAACAAACCCAGCTATCTCTGCCTCAAGTTAAGGCAGATGCTGTAGTCACTTAATTATCTTTGTAACCCTTTGCTGGATTTGCTCCAGTAAATCCATATGTTTCTTGTATGAGAACTTGATCAGCACTCCAGACTGGTCTCACTAATATACAACAGAAGGGAAAGAGAACCTCCCTTGACCTTCTGACAGTGGTCTTCCTAATGCAGCCTAGGAGTTTCTTGGTCTTTTCTGCCATATAGGTACACTGTTGGTTCATGTCAAGTTTGTTGTGTGTCAGGACCTGTAGATCCTTCTCTAAAAAGCAGCTTTCCACCTCACAGAAACACAGAATCACAGAATGGCCTTGGTTGGAAGGGATCTCAAGGATCATGAATTTCCAACCCTTCCCCCACTCCCCGCCACATGCAGGGCCACCAACCTACACATTCAATACTAGACCAGACTGCCCAGGGCCCCATCCAATCTGGCTTTGAACACTACTAGGGACGGGCATCCACAGTCTCTCTGGGCAGCCTGTTCCAGTACCTCATCACTCTGTAAAGACTTCCTGACTTTCAACCTAAATCTCCCCTTTCTCAACTTAAAACCATTTCTCCTTGTCCTGCCATTATCTACCCTTTCAACGAGTTGATTCCCCTCTTGTTTGTAGGCTCCCTTTAGGTACTGGAAGGCTGCAATGAGGTCACCCTGCAGCCTTCTTTTCTCCAGGCCGTAAAAGCATAACTCCCACAGCCTTTTCTCATAGGGGAGGTGTTCCAGTACCCTGATCATCTTCGTGGCCCTCATCTGGACCTTCTCCAACAGCTCCCTGTCTTTCTTGTACTGGGGGCTCTAGACCTGGACGCAGTATTCCGGATAGGGCCTCACAAGAGCAGAGTAGAGGGGAACAATCACCTCCCTGTCTCTGCTGGCCACCTCTCTTTTGATGGAGCCCAGGATACCATTTGCCTTCCGAGCCACAAGGGCACATTGCTGGCTCATGTTAAGTTTTTCATCCATTAGACTCCCACGTCCTTCTCCAGGGCTGCTCTCAAGGACTGCTCCTTCCAGCCTGTATGGATGCCTGGGATTCCTCTGGTCCAACTGCAAAACTCTGCACTTCGCCATGTTGAACCTCATCAGGTTCACCCGGGCCCACCTTTCTAGCCTCTTGAGGTCCCTCTGAATGGCATCCCTTCCTTCAACCGTGTCAAGCGCATTCTCAGCTTGGTGTCATCAGCAAACTTGCTGAGGGTGCACTTGATTCCATGATCGATGTCATTGATAAAGATGTTAAAGAGCACCGGTCCCAAGACAGACCCCTGGGGGATGCCACTTGTTACCGGCCTCCACCTGGACATAGAGCCATTATGACCACCAGTTTCTTATTCACTGAGTTGTCCACCCATCAAATCCACATTCCTCCAATTTGGAGATAAGGATGTGGTGGGGGACCATGTCAAAGGCCTTGCTCAAGTCTAGGTAAATGACATCGGTCGCCAGGATTCCAGTACTTCTCACGTTGGTGTCACTTGCATACTCATGAGAGTACAAGATTATTTCTCACCATGGACAAGACTTGGCATTTTACTTTCTTGAACTTCATGATCTAGGGTAATTTCCCCAGTCTGCCGAGTCCTCCATGAATGGCAACACAGATTCAGTGTGTCAGACAATCCTCCCAGTTTTGTATGATCTGCAAACCTGTTGAGGTTGCACTTATTCTCACCACTCAGATCATACAGGAACAATTAATAATTTAGCAGTACTGTATGAGTATTTGGGTACACCAATCACTATCCACTCATGTAAACAGCCATTCCCCCTCCTGTTTCTACATTCCCTTCAAGTACTGGAAGGCTGCAATGAGGTCTCCCCGGATCTTTTTCTTCTCCAGTTAAACAAGCCCAGTACTCTCAACCTTTCCTCATAAGAGAATTGCTCCAGCCCTCTGATCATTTTAGTGGCCCTCCTCTGGAACCGCTCCAAGAGTTCCACATCCTTCCTGTACTGGAGGCCCCAGGCCTGGATGCAATATTCCAGATAGGGCTTCACAGGAGCCAAGTAGAGGGGGACAATCACCTCCCTTTCTCTGCTGGCCACCCTTTTTTTAATGCAGTCCAGAACACAGTTGGCTTTCTGGGCTGCAAGCACACACTGCTGGCTCTTGTCTAGCTTCTTGTCTACTAGGACCCCCAAATCCTTCTCTGCAGGGCTGCTCTTAAGGACATCTTCCCTCAGTTTGTATAAATCACCTATTAAAAGCTTTATTCTCCAGAAGAAATTGTTATTTTTTTGTTTCATATTTTGTACCATGCAGCTATCCACCAAAGATTCCTGACCTCTGTATGTAATTCACGGAAGTGTAGCAGGAAACAAATATTTTCACTAAGATCTTGCAAGTTCAAAGTGCACAAATGCCAGTTATGCTGATAGATGCCAATATACCTTAAAAAAATATAGGCTCTAAATCACTCACTTTGTCTTTTGGAGCAAAATATCTTGAACGTTCTCTGTTCTGGACCTTAAGGAAAATGTGCAATACTTTTGAATAAGAATCAGATGCAAACAGATTGTAAGGAATAAATGAACTATTGATTTTTACAGACAATATTAACATTGATATATGCAACCTAATAAATATTGAATCTGTGTAGGCATTATAGAGGAGTGTGTGGAAGGATCCATGAAACTATTTTTCCAGGATATTGATGATAATGGCATGGTTACGTCTATACTTTCCATTTATTCTGTCATTGACTTGAGTCACGTTAATGTAAGGCTGAATTTACCATTACAAGATGGTAAAAGGCCCATTCCTGAAAGGTCCCTTTCCTGGCAAGGGGAGGTGGAAATTACCATCCTTTTGTGAATTTATCCTGCACAGAGCACAGTCAGGATGAAATCAGGAATAAGGAATCCAAGCCTAAAGCATTCTTTCTGAAAGTGTATTTAACTCCAGGGAAATTACACAGTTAAAGTAAATACAGAGCACAAGACTAAGTCTAAAAGAAGTTCTCTGTCCAAAGCAGAAGAGAGCCGGAGAAGTACTTTTATCCATTCCTCCCACCCCCATTGTCCCTCCCTATGCCAAATAAATGCTTATGACTGAGAAGCAAAAGAGAAAAAAAAAAAGAAAAGAAAAGAAATAAAATAAAGAAAAACAAGATCCCTTCCACCCCCCCTCCCCCCCCCCCAAAAAAAGCCAGTAGAAATTGAGTCAGAAAAAAATGACAATAACCTTTACACAACTTGCTCATAGAACCTATCCAATTGCTGAAATCAGTATCCTTAGCATGCAGCATATGAGCATAGGGATGTTTTGAGCCACCTGGTTTACAAGGTGCTAGCTTCAAAGCATGTTTAGAATCTGGGTCTGCACTAAAAACCCTTTTCCTTTATCAGTGTGAATTATAAGAGTTCTATGTCTGTGCTAAGTTTAGACTGAGACTCAAATCCAGATTCAGGTAAAGTCTTGGCACCTCTGTATGCTGAGGAAATCTGGAAGATGGAAGGCTAAATCTGTTCCACACAGTGTTATCCAAATGCCACATAAAACTTCCACTGGAAAAATCATAAACTTATTTTTTCCTAAATAAATTGAAATATACATTCTTTCCAGTCATATGTTTTCTCCTAAGCAGCAGAAAACATCTGGATTATACCAGATAAACCTTTGGTAATGTATTCTTGATTTCTATAAAAAAAAAAAATTATCAGGAGTAAGTTAGTTGGAGTCAAAGTGGCATCATATGATATACCATAGAAGATGAAATATATAGGAGAAAGAATTTTCTTTTAACTGCAGTCTACCCAAATTATGTCCTTTCCATCTAAAGCAACCATGTTTTCTTGTGCCTTTATATTTCATATTAGTTTCTTTCAAACTTTCCATACCTATAAAATGTCTGCACCATTTCACCCTGAGATTTTCTCCCCTCTTTAAAGAACCACAATGGCTCTTTTCTTTTTTAACTGTGCCTGGCATATGTTGAAAGGTATCTTCTAAGATTTCATTTATGATAGCTCAAAAATGTATGTCTTGCTAAGACTACAAAGCAAGCTAATGGTTTTAAAAGCACAGCGATGAAAAGCCTGGCAGGGGAGTCTATGCTAACTACATACACGGATCATGGGAGAGGGTAGAAGAGGTCATTTCTCTCTCCCTCTCTCTCTCTCTAGTTTAGATTCAGAATCAGTTCAGGTCGCATTGGTTACAGCCAATTGCACAGTGGCATTCTTTGCCATTTGTCCTTATCCAAATCCTTAATTATGGGCTACACAATCAGAGCTGGAACGAGAAGTTGCAGCCCTATATTGTTCCATGGCAAGTGCTTAGCAAAAAGGCAGGAATCTGATACTTGGTCACAGTTTGCAAACACTGTGGCTAAACCACCTGAGAGGGTCACATTTTTACATTCTGAGACAATTTATTAGTAACGGTGCTTGTCACTTGGAAATCCCCTTGAAACTCCTTCCGCTGTGTAGGATATCTGAAGGCGGATTTTGCTCAGCAGAGGTTTAAGCAAGAGGCAAATAAAATACGTGATTCACCCACTCCAAGCAATTTAAAAGAGAGCATAGAAGCCTCATCCATTCCTTAAAAGTTGTCTGTTAAGTGTTTCAAATCCTTGGTTTAGTGACAGACCCTCAGAGTAGGAAAAAATCCTGTCTGAGAGATGCTTTAATTCATAGAACCAGATGGGCTTGATGCAAACTTGAATGATGTTTGTATATATATATAATCTCCCATTGACTTCAAGAGACAAAAGAGAAGTCATATGTTTTTCTTGAATCACCTATACACTAAACATCACCTATATGCAATTTGCTTTAGAAGCCACAGAGAAATGTAGAAATGTCAGTCTAATATCAGACACCTACATCAACTTTATTTCTACTTCATCTAAACAAAGTAAGTAATGTAATTGTAAAACAGTCAAACAACAATATTCAATAAAATTTAGTTTACTTTTGGATGCAATTCTTTCAAGTCCTAGGGCCTTTCTCTCATTCTGCTGCATCTAGTCAGTAAAAATAATCATGTTAGATTAACAGGTCTGCTGAAAATGAGGCTACTAGAGCCTTCTGAAGTCAAGGAAACATTTGCCCAGCTGAAGGTTATTCTGTTCATGAAATTATTTCCCAGAAGTGCCTTGCACTTCTGCAAAATGTATCCAGATACACTGTGTTCAACTCATTTTTCTAAATTGTTATAAAGAATTGAAAGAAATAAATTTTAACTCTCTCTAAAGAGCACACCAAAAATAAGATAAAGCCATATGTCTCATATAATTTTGGCAAAATTCTTTCTCAGAAATTGTATCTCCATAGTCATTTGTCTGTTTTTTAAATCAGGTGCTTTTTCTTTTCATGTTCTTCTGGCTACCATTCAGGAATTTATCATTTTATAACTTTTGTTTTTATGACAAGACACTGGGTATTGCCATCCAGGCAATACAACATTTGCCTTTTTCATAATCAAGCTATTTAACACAGCTTTTTAAGCGCATCTCATTCCCAGAGGATTATGTAGGTGACTTGAAAGCTGTGACTAAGGGAAATTAAGGTAAGGGCTATAACACAAACAGTAAAGAAATATAACTTCTAAGAGGTGAAATTTCAAAGTGTATTTTGAAAGAAAATGTCACAAAGTTTGACTCTATATTAAATTTCAGCGTAAGACAAAAAATCAATCTTTAAGCGAAAAAGATAAAAGTACAAAGAACAGATATGATACTTATTTTCTCCAAATATTAGTGGAAAAAAAAATTAGTGAATATTCTGGCAGCAGGAAGAGAATAAAAACGTATGTGCTGTAGTGAGCTTCCTTTTTCCTCATAAGCACCAAGGTTAATCTCTCCTACGTGTAAACATAATTTAACATAGCATTAACTCAATGACAGACATAATTCTAACTGAAGAAAGGAGTTTGCATGCTCCTCTTTAGACTATTTTTCTCTTCGTTCTCACTGCCAAAATGGATGAATTCTTAGTGTGAAATATTCCTCATGCCACCCAATATTTTTGAGTTGACCACTGCAACAAAACCTTTAAACTACATTACAGAGTTTAATCTTTTTCCCTGAAAGCTAATGGGAATTTTTGCTGTTTATATGAATTGGAATTCAGTTTCAGAAGGAGGAAGGGAGGAAGGGTGAAGGGAGGGAGGGAGAGGGGGAAGGAAGGAGGGAAGAAAGGGAAGGAAGGAAGGAAGGAAGGAAGGAAGGAAGGAAGGAAGGAAGGAAGGAAGGAAGGAAGGAAGGAAGGAAGGAAGGAAGGAAGGAAGGAAGGAAGGAAGGAAGGAAGGAAGGAAGGAAGGAAGGAAGGAAGGAAGGAAGGAAGGAAGGAAGGAAGGAAGGAAGGAAGGAAGGAAGGAAGGAAGGGGGAGAGAGAGAGAGAGAGAGAGAGGAAGATGAGAAACATTATTCGTATAGAAAATTCTATTTCTAAATTTAAATAAGCAAACTCATATATTCACTGTCTTTAATATTATAAAGTTGTTTATATATCTGAATATAATAATGCCTACAGAATTTTTAAACTCTAGTTCCAAGACTATATTTAAACACTAGAAAGAATACTTTATGCTTGTAGAGTATTAATACATTAAAAGTTACACAGAGATTGAGGATCATACTTTTTTTCATTTATTATCCCTCAGTTCCTTCCAGATCCAGTTAGTGCAGACTGTATGCAAATTTATATTTTTACAAGAGGCGAACCTTAGCATTGAACTTGAATAACTTTCTCATGCAGTGGATGCTAAGTAGGGAGCACATTTTCAGAAAACTAGCTACTTGCTGATATAGTACTAAAAATACTAAAAATTTGTCTGTCTAAATAAGAAAACTGTCTACAAAGATAAATTGACATATATTTCATAGACATTATTTTGTTCATACTTTGAACTAAACCTCACAGACTTCTAATTCAAATAACAGGGTAAAGTGTCCTTTTTTCATTTCCTGATTACAGTCATATTAGCTGGTCATTACTTAAAACTCATTTATCACTCTGTACTCTTCAGTGTGCAAGAAGTTCTGTACATTGTATGAGATATTCCACTGCAACCAGAAGAAAAGGCTCTTATATAATAAAACATACTCAAACATTAATATTTGCAGATAATTCAGGAAATACACAATTAATAACAGGTAATGTGGAGCATCACTTAAACCTAAATTGACTTTATTAAGGGAAACAAAATTCTGTGATATCAACATAGGTGACAATTAATCCAAACAATGTGATTTCTCTACCAGTCTGACAGAGAAGTTCTCTTACATTATTCTGCCTCTAGTGATTCAAATGGCCAGTGAATTATTAGAAATGCTCTCCATTTGTTTTAAGACCTCAATTAGAACATCTCATATACTGTAAGTACATTTCCCATATACACCAGAATATGCCAGACATAAACATATTTGGAGACTATGTAGTAATCTGAACTTTTCCACTATTCCATGCTAACCTGGCCTCAAACAGACATGTCTCCACCTTCTCCAAGTGGGTTCAGCTACAGACAATCAGACTCACTTCCATGTCATAGCATGTGTTTTCCATGATACAACAAAAGGTACCTACTTATTTTTTTAATTTCCTTTTTCTTTTCTTTTTTTTTTTTTTTTTTCTTCTTCTGTGTTTATAAAATAAAGTCTGGAGAATGTGATGTAATATATAATGATTTTGGCTTTGATAATGACTGACACTTTTTTTAGAAGAATGATTAGAATAAATGCAGTTGTAGATATGATAGTGAAGTGAATATGCCACACTTCAGCACAATAAATGAAAAGTAATTCTGTTGAACTCTGAATGTTGCTATTACATTTTTCATATTTAATTTCCTTTGAATTTTTTTCATGGCTGTGACAACTGATATGACACAACCTGTGTTCCTTTTCCATATATCTGGGAAATGTTTGGTTTATAAAGTAAATTAATTAGTGTATATTACACTTCAAGAACATGTTTGATTACAGTGAAGTTGTTTTTTTTTTTTTTTTTTTTAATATAATTTTATTGTGGTACAACAAAGAACATATAGAATAACTCTTCCAGCATTAATTGAAATACTCAGGATTTTCAGCACTGTGATTTGTGCAGACCTGGACTGTTCTTCACTAAAGACACTTCATTGGATGTTCTTCACTAAAGAAACTTCACTGAGAGTGATGGTGTATGTTCTCATCATTAAAGATGCCAAACCATAATGTAACATTCTACTATATAGAAAACAGTGTTTTTTGGGGGGGTACTGTTTTATAAGTGAGTTTATTCCCTTACCACCGTATTTCCTTCCTTTTATTTATCCCTCCATTTTTTATTATTTCTTCCAACCAGAAAGGCAAGAATCATGTAAGGGGGTGAATCAGCACAAAGAAACTTTGGGAAGCATGTTCCAAGGAACTTTAGGAAGCATGTTCCAGTGTTTGACCATTCTGAGAGTATAGAAATTTTTCCTGATATCCAGTCTAATCTCCCCGCAGAATAGATTTGTGCTGTTCCCTCACATTCTATCGTTGGTTACCAAGGAAAAGAGGCTGACATATGTGTCTCCATTTGCTCTCCTGAGGAAGTTTTAGACAGCGGTGAGGCCATGTTTTAGCCTCTTTTGTTATCCAAACTAGACAATCCAAGGGTACATGAACAGCTGTTTTAATATAACATTTTAGGATCAAAGTCCATCTTATATCTCAGAAGGAAAATATACATTTAGATGTAGAGATTTGTAAGGTTTTGTAACCGGAGTTCCCAAAGGTTTCCGAATTCTATGTAGATATCCAAGTTCTGAAGAACTGGTTTTGTTAAATGTTTGAAAAACTCATAGGAAAGCATACTAAATCTATATTAACTCTTTGCATTGGCAAGGATATAGCTTGCTTAGAAGGAAATATTATTTATTAGTGGCAAAAAATATTCTTAATGTTTGATGAAGTTGCCAGTGTTGTGATTAAAAGCTTTAAATGGAAGACTGCATGTAACTTTGATCACCTTGTTATTTCTACAGTATATATACAGTACTGACTGCATATAGACTGCTCAATGTATATGATGAACAAAAATTTGATTTTTTGCTTCTTTATTTTCTATATCTCCCATCCTTATCAGTTTCATTGCATATTAATCACCCTTTGTGTCTTATTTTTCCCCTCAAACTGCATCACTTTGTTTCATTTTTCTTCCATTTCTTTCCTATCTAAATATATCACCAAAATCACATGGGTGCACTGTATTAACTGCTATGGTGTTCTTCCTGCTTATGTGGTGACTGCTCCAATTACGTTTAGTCTGGTTTGTTAGCTGTCTGGGGTACAGTAATAGAGCTATTCTATATTTAAACAATGTTGTAATGGAGGCATTTCTGTTGTGGTCAACTGGTAACACTGTGATTCTGAAAAAAAATGCTCTTCTGCAAAAAATACATATTCACTTAAGCACCTGCTTAACTTCAGTTGTAATCAAATATCATACTTCATTTAACTGGGCATGTGCTTGAGAGCTTGCTAGACAAGAATATATGAATTTCCTTGATATTAGGATGTGTATTAGCATCTTGTTTTCTTTATGTATTGTTAGGTTTAATTACCTAGAGTACAAGCCTTGAGACAGATCTTTCCTTAGTCAGAAGATACAGGAACATTTGGAAGGTAATTAGGCAAACTGTTTATAACAATCAGGTCTACAGGAAAGCTTAGACTCATAAACTATTTATACTAACAAGTTACTGAATTCTCAGATTGTAATGATTAACATAGTTATTTGTAAACAGGATGGATGATCACACACTTATGAAAATAGAGCAAAGTAAACTCAATTACCTTTTTCTTTTTAAACACAATTTGCTCAAAAAAAAGTAATATTCATAAATTTGAGGATTTGAGCATAGCAGATGTTTGCAAAAGTCAGTTTCTCTAGCATCTTTCTCCTTCTGACTGTTCATGAAGTGATCATGAAATTCACATGCTTTCCTTAATTCAAAAATGTTCACAATTTTTTTCCCCTCAGAAAATAAACCATGGTCTGCAGTTCATTTATGAACAGTTCATTTTGAAGATCTTCAGATCACCACGTGATATTGTTTCTGTTCCAGATGATTTATGGGATGGTATGTACCTAACAAATGTAGCATGAAATATGAACACTATGAATCTGGAAATAAGTTCTTGGTAAATATGAGAATTCTTGAAATTCAGGCAAGATTGCAACTGACTTTTGGACTGCTAAAGTCAAACAAGAGTATGAATCATTCCCCTTAAAGTGCTTAACTCCCTTGTTTCTGCATACATGGGGAAACAGATTGCTTACTCTGTACATATTTTGGTACAAACAATATTTTGAGCAAGCAAACACTGGTCTATCTTCCTGTAGGTAATTAGAGTCAGCAAGCTGCCAATGTCATCTCAAAGTTCTCCAAAGCTCTGCACTGTTTCTCCTGTAAGAGGGAACCCATTTAGAGGCACTAATCAGCCTCTCTCAGTAGCAAGCCAAATGAGAGAAAACACACTATATGCATAGAACAGAGGGGGGAAAAATAAAGAGAAAGAGGAAAAATTTGTTAATAAGGAATAATACAACACAGGGCACTGAAGGCAAATTTTATTCTTTTTTGCAATTGACCATAGCCTACAGATGCTAGTGGGATTCTTAGTTTTAGTTTTAATGTGCTTGGTTTGAAATCCTTGGAGGAAAAGCTAGACGGAGACAGTTCTATGGAAGAAGGGGAGAACGACCTTACTAACCATAGAGAGTAAAGGCATTTATTTGAGTCTCCTGCTTTTCCCCAGGCTTTCTTAGATCATGAGGCTACAACTATATGTAAACAACATAGTACAGTACAGATACAAATGAGCTATGTGAGTGCTCTAACTGTAAAACGTGGCAACATCACCAGGCTGTCACATGAGTCAGACAGCATTATATCAGTCTGCCACACTTCTGCTTTCAGAATTGTGAAACTTGCTTCATGCAAACACTGTTATGTCATACAGGCATACCATTTGTCTCTTAATCTCAGACACTTCCAGACCAGGATAAATATGTCTTTCGGTGACAAAGAAAGGTGAAAAAGCAGGAGAACAAGTTTATAGCTGGTTTGGCAACCTTACTTCAACAAGATATTATTGGGCACAGATTCAGTGGGAGTAAAAGAAAAGAACTGTTCCCTTATCAAATTTCAATTTCAGCTCAGAATGTGAAAGGAAGAATTCAATAGAGAACTTCAAACAGGTTTAACACATATCTCAAAATTCTTGAGATGAATCTATTTGAAGTTGCTTAATGTACTAAAATAGAGGAATGAATCAGGGTATATTTGGAGGAGTAGATATACTTAGTAATAGATTCTAAATAGAGACCAAAAAGGTTATCAGAGGTTAATCACAGATTAAGGCTATCAAATAAAGAAATATGCTTCCTAGGCTGATACTGTAATAGTGTGGAAACAATAAAATGTAGTAAAAGAAAAAAGATCTTTGCAACAAAATCTAACCATTTATCATTTAAGTTAAATATCTATATACATAAAGGTTGTTTTATAGAAAGGCTGTTATATTTTCAGACATTAAATTTTTAACATTTATTTCAGACTCATTTAAGAATGAACTTTTGTCAAAATCACAAAAATGATGACAACATAAAAAAGAATGTGCAATCCATTCACTGACAGAAAAAACAGACTGTACACATAGGAATCAATTAAAGGCTTCATATCTTTAAAAATTGATAGAATAAAATAATATACTTGATTAAGGAAAAAGGAAAAAGTGTATTTGATGTCTAGATAAAGATAACAGGTTTGGGTGAGAAGAATGGTGTACAGTAGTTCACCGCCGAGGTGAATGGGATGAGGTTTAACAAGGCCGAGTGTTGGGTCCTGCACTTTGGCCACAATAACCCCATGCAGCGCTACAGGCTTGGGGATGAGTGGTTGGACGACTGTGAAGAGGAAAGGGACCTGTGGGTGTTGGTTGATGCTCGGCTGAACATGAGCCGACAGTGTGCCCAGGTGGCCAAGAGGGCCAACGGCATCCTGGACTGCATTAGAAACAGTGTGGCCAGCAGGAGCAGGGAGGTGATCATCCCCCTGTACTCAGCACTGGTGAGGCTGCACCTCAAGTATTGTGTTCAGTTTTGGGCCCCTCACTGCAAGAAAGACATTGAAGCCCTGGAACGTGTCCAGAGAAGGGCAACGAAACTGGTGAGGGGTCTGGAGCACAAACCTTATGAGAAGAGGCTGAGGGAGCTGGGATTGTTCAGTCTGGAGGAGTCTCAGGGGAGACCTCACTGCACTGTACAACTTCCTGAAGGGAGGTTGTGGTGCAAAAGGGTCTGGCCTCTTCTCCCAGGCAAATAGTAGGACCTGAGGAAACGGCCAGAAGTTGTACCAGAAGAGGTTTAGGTTGGTTGGACATTAGGAGAAACTTTTTCTCTCAAAGGGTGGTCAGGCACTGGAATGGCTGCCCAGGGAGGTGATGGAGTCGCCGTCCCTGGCAGTGTTCAAGAGGCGCCTGGATGAGGAGCTACGAGAGATGGTTTAGTAGCTTGTGGTATTAATGGGAAGGGGAGGGTGGTTGGACTAGATGATCTTGCAGGTCATTTCCAACCTTGCGATTCTGTGATTCTGTGATTAGTACAGGGTTTGTTCTTTGATAAAATGCATAAATGATGCACCTTCTCATATTCTGTTTTTCAATTGTTTTATCTGGTAAATAAATACCAGATCTTATTGGATCACAACTTCTTGCTTTGCTGTTGTAGGTCTTATGCTGATTTAAGAAGTCACAAGTCAGTGCTGCCTGACAAATCCTTCTCCCCTCCTTGCTGCATCAAGTGACAAGGGCATGCCCTACTTTGTGCGACTATCAAAGATAAGATAAGCACATACCCTTTGGCACTGTCTACCACCACAGTTTCTCTTCACCTTTCCATATCCAGTCCACAAGGTCAGGCAGATGAAATGAGTAATTTCTATAGTTAAAATCAAAGCACAAGCACCGTGGGCCAAAGATGATGTAGAAGATTCTCAGTGTTGTTAGCAAGGCTATTACCTGCTTTATCAATAAAGATATATTGACAGATGAGGAGTTCATCTGTCAGTGACCAACAGTAACCCTTTTTCTCTTCCTATTGTAACTTGCTTGAACTCAGAGCAAGAGGTCACTCATCACTCCCTCTGACCATTTGTGCAAGCAAATAAGAAGCATGATTTTGGAAGTAAATCTTTAGCAACTGCCACATATTTCCCTTCTTCTGTTGATGTTAGTGAAGGAACATGTATAGATACTTTATCATGCTAAGTTAACATGATCACAAAGCTGTGACTATACAACGATTTATTAGGAATAAAGAATATTCAGACAACTTTAATATATTTTTTTCACACCATTTGTGTGAAGTTGGATATTAAAGTGATTAGTTTGAGCATAAGAATGATAGAATTTATCCCTATACAACTTAATTTTCAAATGCTTATTGGTAAATGTAGATTTGTATGGGGGAAAAAGCAGAGCACTCCTACATTTTATTTTACTATGATTTGACGTTTGTCATAATAAAGCTTATTTGTGTAATTGAAACTATCCATAAAATCCTTCTTGCTCTATTCTACAAATGCCATGTACTTTTATCTCAACTCCCCATAGAAATAATTCCTAAGTGAGACCTGTATATACACATTTGGAAAATTATGGTCCCTGCTTAAGAGTTTAATGGTAAAATTAAGTGCTGTAAATGAGTGCCACTTAATTGACTTCCATGTGTACTTCCTCATACAAGATCTCTTTTGGTATATATACTAGGGCAGAATTTGTCCCATAGGATGTATGCTACAATATAAATTCTTGGATATTTAAATAAGTGCTCTGGGATGATATAATCTAAGATACACCATAAATTCAATCAAATTACACTTACCACATACACTATATAGAAGAGGAGCAATTATTTTTAAAAAGACATCGATAGATTTATCAGAAAAACAGGTATGTGTGAGTGGACAGGACATCAGGCACTAAAAAATCAAAGCTCTGTTACTGCAGAGACTATATAAAAATCTTATATCTTGTTCAAAACTTTATTAAGAACTATCCTTAAAGAAAGAATTTTTTTTCCTCTACTGCTGACACTGGATAAAACACTACCTTTTTAGGGTTTGAAAAAATATTTTCTGGGCTGGTTCTACATTGGGCCTATATCAAATTTTAGAAGCTAATCAGACAGTTTTCTCTGCTTTTATTGTATGCTATCAAAAGATTTTGAATTTCATCTACCATATGTAGTGCTAAGAAACCACAATGTTAGAATTTGTTTAATGTTTCAATGAGCTTTGTTAAAAATGTCCAAAACTACAAGCCTCACACTTTAGAATTAAGTTTGAATATAGCTCCTAAAGCTATGCAGGCTCCATGTAATTTTCAGAGCTGACTTGTTTCATCCGTGATTTAAGATGCCTTGTTCTGATTTAAGAAAAATGAAAGAAGTTTGAAGACATTTCCTCCCTGGAAATCATATTTTTCATGGAGTGAAATTTACCATATTAAATCAATCTGCACATTCAGACTTTTGAATCCAATTGAAATGTTCAAGATTTATTTTTTGACAGAATAATAGGAACTTTAAAACCAAGGAAAGGTAAACATTACTAAAGAAAGACAATCATTTTCTGATTAATACTTGGAATGATGTTCACACATGAGAATAGACTACTTGCAGGACAAAGATAGGAATAGATTTATGAATTTGAAAGGATAGGGTGTAATTTTTTTTTTTTTATGGAGCCCATTTGTGTACCCCTTCAAGTGAGTCCTCAACTAATAAATGCTTTCCAGTTCAAAGTACAAAAAGCTTTCATTTGTGTGGCCAATAATTTTAGCTTCTCTTTGTTCTGATTGCAATAGTCTTGAGAAAATGACTCAAGAATTTTTTCCTTGATTTTTTTTCTCTTTTTTTTTTAACATAAATGTCTCTTATTTATACACTCATCTTTCTCACACACGTCCTTGAAAATCTTAAGACTGTTTGAATAATCATTTGTTGAAAAAACGGACTGGTTTTAATTTATATTTCATTACTATAAATGTTATTTCATAACTACTCCTGAATTTTTGGAAACAGCCTAGGTGCTGAACTTTGAGAATAGTCTTGATTCCTCCAAATGTCCAAAGCTACTCACTTGGCTGCCATTGAAAAATCAATCTTTCACTAGGATTTAATTGCCCAAATAATTTTAAAGATGCATAGTTTTGTCTTTGTTTATTGTTATAGCCTCCAAAGTCAAATGTATGCAGTTCTCACTGATGTTAGAGGAGTTGTGTGCTGAAATGGCAAATGTTTTACATATGTAAACAGTCATTATGGTATATTTTCTCTCTAATGATTTATGAAATCTACTTTCAGAATTTTAATCCTCCTGAACCAGAGACACATTTTGTTTCTTTCCTGAAACAAAGTGTAAATATATTAGGCAAGATATCAGAACAAGTTCTGTGAAGTGTTATGGAGAAGGAAAGAAACTGACACTAGGCAATAATTGCATACATCAAATTTATTTACTGAAAAAAAATGAAATGACCATCAGAAATGTTTCTCTGCTGAACTTCCTTAATAGCCAAAAAAGCATTATTCTCTTTCAAGTAAAAGATGTGAAAGATCTATCAGCGTAGAACAGAACAGAGGCCGTCAAGGTTTTCAGAAATAGAACAGTCAGATCATTCATTGATGACTTACTTGTGGATGTGGATGTAGTCTGCCTAAACTTCAGTAAAGCCTTTGACACTGTCTCTGACAGTATTCTCTTGGAGAAGCTGTCCGCCCATGCCTTGGAAAGCTACGCTCTTTGCTGTATAAAGAACTGGATGGAGAGCTGAGTCCAGAGAGTGATGGTGAATGGAATTAAATCCAGTTGGTGACCAGTGACCAGTGACAAGTGGTGTTCCCCAGGAGATGGTATTGAGGCCTGTCTTGTTTAATACCTTTATTGATGGCTAGGATGAAGGGATTGAGTGCACCCTCAGTAAGTTTGCAGATGACACTAAGTTGGGAGGAAGTTTCTATCTGCCTGGGTTAGGAAGGCTCTTCAAAGGGATCTGGACAGGCTGGATCACTGATGCCAATAGGATGAAGTTCAACAAGATCAAGTGCTGGGTCCTTCACTTTGGCCACATTTACCCCAGGCAGTGTTACATGTTTGGGGCAGAGTGTCTAGAAGACTGCGTGAAAATAATGGATGTGGGGATGTTGGTGGATGTTTAGCTAAACATGAGCCTGCAGTGTGACCAGGTGTCACCAGTGCAGTGACCAGACAAGAAGGTCAGTGGCATCCTGGCTTGTATCAGAAATAGTGTTGCCAGCAGGTTGGAGGAGGTGATCATCCCTCTGTACTCAGTTCTGGTGAGGTCACACCTTGAGTATGGAGTTCAGTTTTGGGCCTTTTACTACATGAAAGACATCAAGACTCTGGAGTGTGTACAGGGAAAGGCAAGGAAGTTGGTGAGCTGTCTGGAGCACAAGTCTTATGGGGACCTGCTGAGGGAACTTGGATTGTTTTGTCTGGACAAGAGGAAAAAATTCTCCTAGAGTGGTCAGGCACTGGAACAGGCTGCACAGGGAGGTGTTTGAGTCACTATCCCTGGAGGTATTCAACAAATGTTTGGATGTGGTACTAAAGGAAATTGTTCACTGGGAAAATATTGGTAGTAGGTGAACAGCTGGACTGGATGATCTAGGAAAAGTTTTTCAACCTTGATGATTCTATGATTCTACGAAATTACAATAGACTACCAGCAAACTAGACAAAACCGAAGTCTTTGCTCTTCCACATTTAGTTTTAAATATTTCAAAGAGTGATAAGCTGTACAGTATACTATGAAGGCCATCAAATGTAAGTTATGTGGAAAGCAAATTATCATTGGCGAGCATTGTACCCAATAGCCTGTATTTTGTGCTTTCCCACATCCTATCCTTGCATGTCTTGTTATACTGGGATATATAGCAGGTGGATGGCAAGCTGGACATGAGCCAGCAATGTGCACTCACAGTCAAGAAAGCCAACACTATCTAGGCCTGCATGAAAAGAAGCATGGCCAGCAGGTCAAGGAATCTGGCCCATCTACTCTGTGCTGGTGAGTACCAGGAGTACTGCATCCAGATGGGGAGTCCTCAGTATAGGAAGATATGGACATGTTAGAGTGCATCCAGAGGAGGGCCACAAAAGTGATCCAAGGAATGGAACATCTCTCCTAGAACAGGCTGAGACAGCTGGGGCTGTTCAGTCTGGAGAGGAAAAGACTCCAAAAAACCCCCACCTGATAGCAGCCTTTCAGTAACTAAAAGGGGGCTGTAAGAAAGAAGGGTGCAGTCTTGTTAGCAGGGTCAGTGGTGATAGGACAAGGGGAAATGATTTCAAACTTAAAGAGGGTAGATGTAGGTTGAATATAAGGAAGAAGTCTTTTACAGTGAGGGTGGTGAGGCACTGGAACAATTTGCCCAGAGATGTGGTGGATACCTCATCCTTGGAAACATTCAAAGTCAGGCTGGATGGGGATCTGAGCACCTGATCTAGCTATAGGTATCACTGTTCACTGCAGGTGAGTTGGACCAGATAACCTTTAAGTGTCTCTTCCAACTCTAAAGATTCTCTGTTCTCCGTTTTTAAATTAGACATATTTTTTCATTAGAATTGATTAATCTCTTCTTTAAAATGGAGATGTTTTTGTAAGATGCTTTCCTCACGTATTAACACCTTTTCAACTTTAAAAATATATGGATTATTTGCAGCAAGCGTGCAGATCAGTATTTGTATAAATGAACTGCTTAAAATAGTGAAATAATGCCATTATTTTTTCAACATATGCATGTATTTTGATGCATACAAATTCCCAACTCCATTTTTTATTTCACATCAGCCTTTTTATATTCAAACAGCTATTGGAACAGATGCATAAATCAGGCATTTATGCATGAAGAAATAAGAGTTTCTATTTTGAAAACAAGCAAAAATAGTTCAAAACAATAGGGAAAAACCACCATGACTGTGTAAATAATGTAAACATCTCCTGGGAAAAGGATAAAAATTCATTTAAAGATTTTAAGTTACAGCCTTCAAAATAACCAAGCCATTTAAGTCTTGCCAACTCAAATATTACATGCCATATACAATTCAGGTGGGGAAAATCAATTAATTTCCTAATGTTTATGCTTCATAACAGTTGCAGAATTTCAACAATGCTTCTGCACTTCTAATCTCTCCATCAGTTCAACCTCCAGTCCAATGAACATTCAGCTGCAAAGATAAAAGTTGGATCAGCAGGGATTTGGGAAGAAATCTCCTACCTCAGCATTACTGTTATTCAGAACAATCAAGGCTATCCTCTTTGTAAGAAATTTCTTTGACAACACTGACTAGTCTGATGTCTCCAAGTTCCTTCTGTGCTTATACTTAAGCTTCTTTTTTGCTTTTTTTTTTTTTTGGGAAATGTCTTTGTGACAATGGATAACAATGCTCTTTTCTGATAAACCCATCAGAAGAGAAAAACATCTGTTTTAAGATATGATTGACCCCTAATAAAAGGACAGTTACGTTCCAGATAATTGTAAGCTATACATGAAATGAAGGGCTATGCACTAGATACTGTACATCAGAACACCTTGGAAATCAGAGTAACTTCATGAATTCCTAATAGTTTGTTATTTAAATGCTCCAAGAAAATGTGTTGGCTATATTCATCTAAGAATGATCATTAAGTGAATTAGTAGCTTCAAGATACGCAAAAACATTAAAAAGAATACTTTAATAAGATTTTATTTGTTTTTATTTTAGCAGTTTGAAAGAACATCAAAGGAATTATTATCTCAAGATTTAACAATAACTTTCAGCTTATTGAATTTTAAAGAAAATAAAATTATTTTGTTTGCTTGTGAATTAAGCATGGTTTTACTTCTGTGTTTTATATAACATAAAATGTATGTAATTTGAAATTGGTATATTGGTTTAAGCTACATTTTATTACATAGGTACATATGCATTATATATGTATATTTTGATTTCATCATGTTTGCTAGAAGTATGATGACTCCCTGAAAAGCTCACAGGGTGAAACTCTTCATTTTTCTGTTAAATAAATTTGCCAGTTACTATATTTTAAAGAGTTTTTGCATATGTCCCAGATAAGCAAAATGTTCAGAAAAAACCTCATTCCTACGGATAGCTGTAAGTAGGTCTTCCTATCATTACTGGACCCGGTACATTAGTATAGGTGCTGAAATAAAAATTTTGTACATTGAGCTTCTTTCCTTTTTGTCTCCTTTCCTTTACCATTTCCTTTCTTTTTGTCTCTTTTCTCTTCCTTTCTTCTATTTTTCTCTTTCCTTTTCTTTCCTTTTTGTATATTAGTATAGGTGTATATCACTATAGATGTATATACCAGGTGTACGTATATTAGCATAGGTGTCTATACCAGGTATATTAGCAAACCTGGTTTATTAGTGCAAGTGCCAACATAAACATGTCTTGCATTAAGCTTGTTTTCTCTTTTTCTCTTTAAAGGAACTGCATATAAAGCTCCCAGGTGCATTTCTATTCAATTGGACTTAGTAGTGGACTTAGACTTGAACATTAAAAAAAAAAAAAAAAAAAAAAAGTTTAGTTTGATATTTTAATTTCTTCCAATTTAAATTCTAAATCTAAGGAGAAATTTCTTTTTTTTTTTTCTTTTTGTTTTTAATCAGTATTTCTTCTAAGTTCTACAATGTACCAGCAAGCTGAAAATCAAAGGGAGTACTATTTTTCATAAATTTTAAATTTAAATCATGGGGTTCACTGCCACAGACCATGACAATGGAAGTAAAAAGTCTAAATGTACTAGAGGACAACTCCATGGAAGCAAAGTGTTTCAAGGACTGCCAGCCACAATGATGCACGTGCAGTTCAGGAAGTTCCTCTGCCATGAGGAGAAGAAAAGGGAGGTGCTAACAGAATAAGACTTTTTCACATTCTTTTTTCAAGTATCTTCATCTGATCACAGTTGCTGCTGGAACACTGGCACAGCTCCCACCTCTGCTCTGACCTAAGTGAATGCCCTCTAGTTTTCACCTTATATGTTGATGTTAAAGGCAAAAGAATAAAGTCTCTGCTCAGGCAATACATAACATGATTGTGTTAGTGTCTGAGAAGAGAGGCAGAACAGTTGAAAAATAATTTACTGAAATCATGGGAACAGTTAATTCAAGTAGTGCAACAATTACAATTGTGTAGAGAGTGTGAGCTAATACCACCTGTGAACACCATGGTAAACTGATCATGAGGGATGAGGTATCCATTTTTTAAACAATACTTGTGTGTACTGTAGTGCCTAGTGCTGAATCAACGTTTAACCAAATCTAGTAACAGGACTGTGTTTTCTTATACATACTGCTAAAAGATGTAATATTACTTCCTGTAGCTATTGAGACCTTTGCTCTCGTTAGTGCTGCTATTCCATTTGACTGTAACCCTGAATAATCTTTAAAGAATGTTTTTAGTCATGGGCCCTTCACCTTCTGGTGATTTCATCCAGATACAATTTCCACAGGCATTACTGAGTTAGACAGAATAAAAGAAAGGACCATCTGAATAAAATAAAATGTCACCATTAAATTGGCTTTTGTAGCTTAAGGTATAATGTAATGATATTTTCCCAACAGCTGCTTTGAGTTGAATTTGAAGTTTTGAAAACCCTTTGCATCTGATTCAAGTAATAAAATGCAGGTTGTGTTACTTCCTCCTTCTGTGTCGTATACAATAAGCAAAATGTTGATACTTTACATGCAACTGGTGGTCATTAGGAATTTTTACTGTATGTTAACATTATTTGCTGACCGTAGCATTTGATAGATCAGTTACTGAATGAAAAATTTGTTAAAAAACATAGGAGTGGATGGTCATTATTTTGGAATTAAATTAGTATTTCTTCTGATTTCTGTTGTTTATAAAATATCACCTGTATCTAAATATTTTCATTTCTTTCAATTTTTACAACTCAATTGGAATAAAACAAGTGCACAATTCTACATATCTTCATGTTTCACCTTTCTTCCCAGATATTTTAAAATATTTTACAAGCTGAAGTACAAACTAGACAAAGGGATCACTTCACCAAGCACTGAAATACAGCCACCCCTGAGGTAAAATGTAGCAACTACTATTCAGTAAATACAACCAATATGTAAGAATTTAAGACAGAGAAGGAAAAAATCCACATATTATATACTTATGAAATATATTATCTGAATTGAAACAAACACTTGTGGTTGAAGTAACATGTCCCACACTCTCTTAGAGAGGTTCTCTTCTTAGGGTATCTAAAATAGGGCTCTTCTTCCTTCAACCTATTATGATACTAAGGTAGTGGGGTGGTAAATATTATACAAACCACTTGAGTATTTTATAATTTTGTAAATGATCCAGATAGACAAAGAATGTAAAGGGGAAACTGAAGTCCAGTAAGACATGAAGATCAAATTCAGAAAAGAAGACAGATCTGCCTCATTTGCACTGTCCAGCTTCTCCAGTCATACTCTTTCTCAGTATGACCAACATGCTTGATCAAAAAAGGAAAGTTTTAACCATATTGTTCGGCATCTGCTGCAAAAACTTAATCACATGCATTCTATGGTTTAAAAAGTTGCAAAAAGATACCAACAGAAGGGCTTTAAGAGTTAGGAAGTTAGATGTTTTCAGAAGGTAGCTGGAGGAAGAACTGATACATGACATAAGAAAGCAAAAAATACTTTAGCAAGATCTCTTACATACAATGGCATACAACAACAGGAAAACAGGAAAGCGATGTCCAATAAAATCAAAGAGAATAAGAAAAAGACTAAAAAAGCTGGCTACAGAAAGATGAGGATGTGAACAGATGAACCAGAACACCTTTAAAAGAAAAGCAATGTAGAGTCTAAAAAAGGAAAAAGAAAGTTTAAGAAGGTATATGAGACAGAGTGCAAGGGAACAAAAGAATAAGTGAAATGCAGTGAGAAATAGAACATAAATCCCCATTGCATTTTCTTAGGTTAGTGCTGACCCAAGCTGATGAGATGACAAACACAAAGCATCCTTGATTTCATGAAGAACAGATTCTTTGTGGAAGTGATTTTTCACTTGTATTTTGTTATCTGGTTTTCCCTGGAGGACATGACAGGTTAATGCCAGTTCAGTTCCTTTTAAATGCACTGATGCATTTCCAACACTGTCAATTCTTTGCTCCAGAACGAATGACAAAGCATGAGGCAATCCCACTGCACAAATTGTGGCATTTACTGTGACTCAGGTACCTTCATCTTTGAAACATCAGAAAGAGACACAAGTTGTAAAAAGAGATATACTAGCACACCTAAAGGAGCATGAATGTGGTTTTCATTAGGCATCAATACCTACTGGATAATTGGTTATGATAAAAAAAAAAAACAACAAGATTCTTCAGTGAGAGAACATAAGATCTAGGAAATTAAGAAATGTGAAAAGCACATATCAGTGTTTTTCAGAAAATTTGAGCTTAGATTTGAAAACTTTGTATAATTTTTCCCCCTAGTTTTGTTTGATCTGTGTTAACATTTTTATGTTATTTTGTATCCATAGTAAAAAAGTGAAATAGTCTAAATATGTTTAGTTTGCATAAAAACTACTCAAACAAAAGTTCTCATCTCAATGACATTTGAAACTACACGCCCTTCAGAATTATGAAAATTTTACTAGACTTTCAAAACACTTTCAAAACAACTAAAACAAAACACAGCACATCTCATATTGTTCCAAACTACATACTAGACCAGTTCATGAATATAACCAAATATTCATACACCTTTAATGAACAATCATGAAAAAAATGGTGATTTTTTATTTTTCAATAAAAGTTTGGAAATAAAAGTAATTACACTTAGAAAACTGTCATTGCATAATTAAAAGTATTAGTGAATTATAGAATTAGCATGAAAATTCACTGTAATTGTTTTCACTCATTTTAATCACAAGTCACACACATATCTGACCTGATGATCAATCTTTCAAATAACTCCCTCTGAAAAAATCTGTAATCTAGCAGCAGGTCTTATGTGATTGTACTGATTTTGACCAGATTAATTTTCTTCCCAATATTTTGTATGGTGTTGTTTTTGATTTGTGATGGAAAACAGTGTTGACAACACACCAGTGTTTTAGCTGTTGCTGAACAATGCCTTCTCTGTTTCTCATACTGCTTCACCAGTGAGAGGCTGGTAGTACTCAAGGAGCTGGAAGGGAAAGAGCCAGCAAAGCTGATCCAAACTGACCAAAGAAATATTACACACAATATGACATCATGCTTGGCAATAAAAGGTGAGTAGGATTTTTCTACGGGAACTGTGGCTTGGGGGCTAGATGGGCATAAGTTGGTTGATGGTGATTGCTTTGGCATCACTTTTTTTTTTTTTTTTTTTTTTTTTTTTCTTTTGTTTTGCTTTGTTTTCTGTCTTATTTTTTGTTCTTTACTTGTTAAGCTTTTTTTCAACTCACAAGTGTTGTCACTTTTGCCCTTCTTATTCTGTTGCACATCCCACTAGGGGAGAGTGAGTGAGAGGCTATGTGGGGCTTAGCTGCCTGCTGGGATTCACCCACAATGGGGACATAAATATTTCTACCTATCAATGGGAGTTTTCTAGTATTTGAGAATCACTGCTGTTGATTATACTCACCACGCACAGAAAAAAATAAAATCACATTCCTCCTAATTATTAGATTTTTTCATAATCTTCTTTTTAATACAAGTATTCATCATTATACATTATAATTGCCAAGTAGGCCTTATCCTGCAGTTAGCTGATTGTATCTTGTTAAACATTTACACTCTTTCCAGGTCCTGCTGTAATATTCCACCATCATAAAAGAGGGTAAATTACAATATATTTATCTTTATAAAGGTATTGTACTTTTTCACTAAAAGAAACTCAATATAAACAAATAAACGTTTTTTCTCTACAACACATCATGCTTGCAAACAGCCCACAGCACAGTTGAGCATCATGAGCAAACTTGCTGAATATACATTCCACTCCTGCATCCAGATCATTGATAAAAATGCTGAATGGGAGTGGCCCTAGAATTAAGTGGGGGACACCACCAGTGGTTAGCCACCTGCCAGATGTAGACCCATTCAGTACAATCCTTTGAGTTTTCACAGAATCACAGAATTGTAGGGGTTGGAAGGGACCTCCAGAGATCATCGAGTCCAACCCCCCTGCCAAAGCAGGTTCCCTACACCAGGTTGCACAGGTAGGCATCCAGGCAGGTCTTGAACATCTCCAGAGAAGGAGACTCCACCACCTCCCTGGGCAGCCTGTTCCAGTGCTCCGTCACCTCACTGTAAAGAAGTTCTTGTGCACATTTGTGTGGAACTTCCTATGCTGCAGTTTCCGGCCGTTTCCCCTTGTCCTGTCTCCACTCACCACTGAAAAGAGTCCAGCCTCGCCATTCTGCCCCCCACACCTTAGATATTTATAGACCTGGATCAGGTCCCCCTCAGTCTTCCCAAGGCTGAAAAGACCCAGTTTTGCTTCAGTTTGCCAAAAGGATAATGTGAGGCACGACATATATTTTTTATTTGTAGATGTTCTCTTCCTCGTGCCTTTCTACTCTTATAAATGACTGGACAAATGATGTTATTGCAAATGAAGCTTAGAATATCCCTTCTTGTCTATGAACGCATTGTGCAAAGAATATCTGACATCACCTAGCTGAAAGTTTATGTTCAAAGAGCCTGATGCAGACCCACTGAAGTCCATAGAAAAGCTATTTTTATTGAGTTTTGGGGAGTTTTGGACCAAGTATAAAAGGTGAGAACCCAGATGTCTGTTTTCAACAGGAAAAAGTGCAATGAAGTACCCTGTGAACTTCAGTGTCTCCTTTTCACACACGTAAGGAAATCAGACAACCTAACAGCATAGTTTCTTATTCCTTTCTATTAACATAGGCATATATTTATCTTGATGCACCTGATGCAATCATTTCTATAATCTCCTTGATTTATTCTCTTACCCTGAGGTACACTTGCAGCAACCACAAGAAATTAAGTGGCTGTGAATCACTGAAGAATGACACACCTTATTTGAGGTTAAATTTCTCAGTTGTGTCAGTGATTCTTGGCTGATCTCCGGGTGGCTGACCACTACACCCTCTATTGTGTGCTTGGATGTGGAATGAAGTGCTATTAGATGATCATAACTTGACACAGTGACCTCAGTTTAGTGTTTCATCATTAATAATTATTATCTGCATTTCATTATTCTTGGCAATCATGCATTCTGTTTTCTGTAGACTCCCTTTGAAATCATCATTTGCAAATTTAGTAACTGCCTGTTCGAAGTCACACACTCTTTGCTGACACAACAAATCTGTTAGATGAGCCGCCTTTTGAGAATGTCACAAAGATGTACATTTTATATTTAGTAAATAAATTGGAAGAGCATATGTGTAATAAATACTCCAAAAATAGATTCATAGCACATTTCCATTTCAAAAGTATGTATGTTGTATGTCCAGATTCCTGTTCTGGAAGGACTGACATAATGGAGAGGCAAGACCAGCAGCTATGTTAATATTTATTTATTTATTTATTTATTTATTGGTATTTACAACATGGTCTACAGCAAAACTTTAAATTATGAGGACAAAACAAAATACTGAAAAGTGGTTCACAAAGGTGGCATTACACATTCTATGCAAGCTGAGAGGGGGATTTGAGCAATGACACAGATTCCAGCATTTTGTAACAGTGAGGTGATTAACTCCATCATAATAACAATGTTTTCTTAATGCATCTTTCAGGGGTATAATTATATCTAATATCACTAGAATGCCAGCTGAGACTTATTATTCCTTCTATCATGTGCTATGCTACTACAATAAAGAGAGCCAGTTCATGCTCTATATGCATAAGATCTGGATACATACCATCCCCTGCATCTCTGTGTTCCATTTGTATGGGAAAGGCACATGCTAACTGAAGGGCTGTGCTAAACCTTAACCAGTTCCAGGATCTGGAAACAGGAAGATCAAGGCTGTGCTATAGAACAGATTTACCCTGCTGCAGAATAAGCTTTTCTCCCACCATTCTTCATATGTTGTACAGAGACGGAGAAAGTTGTTAGTTTTTCTTTTTCCATTGTGCCAATTTTATGGTAATGCTCACTTTTCTAAAGCTTGCAGAGAAATGCTGTGAGGTTAAACCTTAAACATTTTCATATGTTTGATATACATATATATATATGTGGGTTTGTATATATGTATATATATATATGCATATATATATAAAAGAGATGGAGAGAAGAATTTAAAAAAAAAAAAGAAAAAAACGAAAACCCAATCCTCTACAAAACAGCCGTATCCAAGGATCAAATTAACCAACAAATCCAGCTGGGTTGCCAGATCCTCCACTGTGTATATGCTCACAGTCATACTGAAGGTAATAGCAACTCATAGTTGTGCCAGCTGGGGATCTAGCCCATGAGGCCATAAAGCAAACAAGGTAAAAAAATCCCATCAACCTAGACATAATACATATAATTTAGCCTACCTCCAAGGGCTCCTAAGCTAATAAAATCTGAATTGAAAGCAAGGACATAATTAGCTCTATTTGTGTCATATTTAATTTTATCAGTGATTTGCCTAATTGGCTTTTTTTTTTTCTTTTTTTTTTCCTCTATCTGTTTTCATTGTTTTCAGGATTTAGCCACTTTCTGCTTGTATTCTTGCCAGAGATTTGATGGCACTGCTATTCTCTGGAGTTACCCTTTGTGGGAAGGAATCATTCCTGATTTACACCAGGACAACCAAGTACAGAAGGGTGGATTCATTGTTACATATCTGTTCCTATATTCATTGAAGCAACTGGAAAATGAAATATTGGATTGCCAGACTGTTTGAATTTTTACTTATTTTTGTGTATTCAGTGGCCATATGTACATATTCTAAATGTATGTGCACAATGAAATAACTGTTAAACATACCTGTCTGAAAGGCAGGAAATTTCTACGTTAAGATCATGTTGCTCCTTTGAGTTCACCACGTTCTCTCTTCTGTTTGCCTACTTTATAACATCCATAAGATCTGTACTGCTATTTTACATTCCAGTGTTTAAACAATAAAGAATAAATTACATTAAAAAAAAAAATCTGCATCCTTGTTACAACTTGAAGTAGCTTGATAAATTGTTTGGTAGACATACATTTTTGATGTGAAATAAATAGGATTCTACTATATTTGATTTCACTTAATATATATAATGGAGAAGAAACATAATATCTACTCATGAAACCAGCTTGAAGATTAATTGATATATTATGTTGCATTATGTACTATCGGCAAAATACAGTTAATTAAAATAAAAGATTAGGACCAAATGAAATATGAACTCATTGAGACCTGAAATTTTACATGCACAGGGCCTGATTCTAATTTACTTGAGCTGATGTAGAATGTGAGTAACAGGAAAAACAATCAGGCCACACCTCTAAAAAGAGTATAACTGATAGGATTACAGTTTTCATTGTCTTGAAATGAAGAGAAAGACTGCAATCAAACCCAAGCAAAGAAATATGTGTTACCAAAATTAAATTACTTCTGTGGTTTTCCTTTGCCACAGTGCAGTCACTATTGGATGCGGTTTCCATTTCTGGTGCCCAAACATTCAAAGGATTTCAGAGTGAAAAAAGAGATGGCACATATGATTTATAACACAGGACTTTTGAATTTAGGTCTAGATTTATCACGTGTATTATTACACACCTAATGAAGGCATCTCAAGATTGGAGACTAGGTGCTTCAGAGTCTTTCTGTAGCTTATGTAGGTCATTCAATGGAAAGAAAGATTATTGTCCTAGAGGCAATAGTATTAATACTGTCATCCAATGGAGTTTATTACCTTGTATTAGAGAGTACAGAGGACTTTATCTATTCAGAATTAATCTGGGGCAAATATTTGTTTTTTGGTTTTGTTTCAATTTAAAAATAAGGATAAAAAATGAGATGAGGTCTAAAATTTGTGGACAAATAATATAAATAAATGGCTGGAACTGAAGTCAGAAAAGTTAAAATTAGTATTTTAGAAATAGTAATGAACTGATGATTAAACAAAACAAAACAAAAGAAAACAAAAAATCCAGGTTGTTACACATGTTCTAATTCTACTCTGAAATACAAATGAACTCAGAGTGAAGGAAATCCTCCATTACACAAGTTTAGATAAACAGCTTTATAACTGACTGTGACCAAGTTCTTCTCCTTCATTCCAAGAAATACAAAATCTACATGTTCTGCACCTCTTTCCAGCAATAAAACCATTCTGAAACACATGGGATCTCAACTCATAAATTCCTTTGAGCTGGTCACAAATTCTAACATTTTTGTTATCTCTGTTATCTGAATATTAAATTCCACATATATGCAATAGATGTTAAAATCATTCAAAGACAGCAGTTACAAGTATATAGAAATAACTACCATGTTTTTAAGGTTTAACCATCTCACTTCCATCCAATGTCTTTGTTATGTTTCAGGTACTGTACAGAGGATTTGGAGAATCAGCAGCTCTCTCCAGGTAACCATTCCCAGATCTTGGCATAAAGGTAGCTGGTGAGTCAGAAGCCTTGTGGCTTTTTGCTTCAGAGCATGTTCTGGGAACAGAGCCCGGAGCACAGTTGGTTGTAAACAGCCCACTACACAAACTATGCCAATGCTAACGTAGACCTTACTCAAAAATAAAAAATAAAATAAAAAAGAATGACAAGAACCTCTCATCAGCTACTTTCACCTATTGGCAAATGTAAAAACCCTAGACCATTTATTCTCAAATATAAGGCATTTTCATGAAGTTGTAGCATATTTTTAGGAAAAAAAAAAAGAAAATAAATTACATTTCTTCAAAATTTCTTGATCAGTTGTTCATATTGTCATTAAAACTAATTTTAACAATGGTGTGCACTACATAGATTTTTATATCTGTCTTTGTAAAGAGATTGACAATAAAGTAATGATTTTCTGAAATATTTCAATACTGTTTTCCTAACTTCTACAATTTCAGTTAATTAAAGGCAAATTAAGTCCAATCATTTCACCCAATTACATCCACATTGCCCATTTTATTACATGTGTCTAGGTTGGCAGAATAAAGAATTGCCTTCCAAAGAAGAAAAGCAAATTGTTGTCTATTCAAACTGCTGGGACAACATTTTAATTCTTAACACTTGATAAGCACTTAACATACAAGGACAAAATTACCTTAAAGAATCAAACCTTCTGTTCTTCAATTGGCTTCAGTAACTTGAAGCTTTTTAATTAACTACATCAGAGCAGTTTATTGCTTTAGCTGGTTCTCTGTACCTTTGAGTCTTCTAAAGTATAAACCCTTTTATGTGGTAATAACATTCTATATAGGTTTCCAAGCAGTATAAAGGTACTGGTTTAGCCTATTTATGCTTAGCTCTCTACATCTGCTAAGTAATTGCTTTTTTCTTAAATGAAATATTAGAACACTAAAGCATGTACTTTGTATGTACAGACACTGTGGATAGTGTATAATGAAATCATTCATGCAGCAATAATTAAAGCTGTGTCAGCATTTTCATTATAAACTCAATTTTTCAAGTGTTTATAATTCAACCATAAAAAATTGTCTTGGACTCTTTCCATCATATCTGAAGACTAAAAAAATATATCCATATAAAAGTTTACAAGTTTTGAACACTTGTTTTGCAGGTGTAGGACTTAAAAACTGTTTTGATTTACAAATGAAGTTTGACAAATAGCCACTGGCATTTTAAACCAAAACAAATTCAAAACACTTATAATTAACAGGTTCATAAAACTTTCTTTTCTGTGAGATGATGTTAATTGCTGTGAATGGGTATTTTCATTCCTCATCAAATTTGTGATTGCTCATGAATCATGAACTGTTCACGATTCACACATTGTTCATGGTAAATGCTAAGAATTTGTAAATATATAGCCTACATGACCTTTAATAATGTGGAGTGGCATTTTGTGAATTTAAGGATATGTACATTTAACTCTTTGTATAGTTGCTAAATCAAATCCTTATAGTAAATCTAAGTACTATGAAAATCAGTGTGAGTTTTGGCACAATTCCTCTCTGGAGACAGCAGTTATCTCAATTTTTTTTTGTTTTTTTTTCTTCTATTTTTTTCCTTTTCACAGATCCAGTACAGCATGAGCATCATCAGCTGTGTATGCTTTCCCACAATACCCTCTTAATCTGCCTTAACTCTGGTGTGAAGGGAGTTATTGTAGTTATAAAAGAGTAGTTTGCTTGTCATGCCATTAAATCTTTATTCTCAGTCTATTAAAATGGCTGACAAGCAAGATTACTTGGGCAAAGTTTCTTGTATTAGGATAAATGGATTGAATAAGAAATGACAATTCTGCAAAACCAAGGTTTCCTTGATTTACTCTTATTATCTTACACACATACTCCTCATCTAGTGGAAATTTGGCCTGAGAAGACATGGAAGCACTGATCCACGGCATGTAGCATCTTTGTGGATATGTAAGCAGCTCTAACAGAACTGTTCTGTGCAGTGCTGGACATCTCACAGTATTCTCAAATCTCTGCGCCATGAAACGGAAACTCCCATCATCTCTATTCAATTGTTTTTATTGCTGTTTTCCTGCTAATGAGGTTGGAAGTGTGATTTGCTCTCAAGTAGACTAAGATTTGTAACTCCTCTCCCTCTCATCACCAGACCAACATATTTTGAATAAGGAATATATTTGAGGTTACAGATAAACTAGTTTGTTCAGAATTTTACAAAACAAATGATTTAGGAAAGAAAGTTTAGAAAGGAAATGTTTGTCTAGATGCACAAAGCCTATGAATTAAAAAACTACATCATTAAAACTGTATAACATATCAGTCCTCCAGAAGGTATGCCTATTTGTACAGTGAGAAAACCTTTTCAGGAAAGAAAAAAGCTTTGAATAGAAATCACATTACTTTGTACCATGCATGTTTCCTTCATTTTCTCAAATGTAAATTTTGAGGGCTACACTAATGTTATTACACAGGTATGACACACATCTGCGATATGCACTATGTGAATTTGCTGTGCTGAAATTTCAAAGACTGGTTTACATTTATGGAGCTTTTAAAGTACAGGCCAAACTTCTGGAAATTTAACAAACACATTTTTGACCTCAACCTTTCCTGTGTGCAGTTTTGTTGGCCAATTTGTCCCAATTTTACAGGTTTTTAATTTTGCAGTTGTCAGAATAACAAAACTTTTAGCCAGTGTTATTTAAAAACAGTTAAGAATAAGAATGGCAAGCCAAATTCAACCCTGCTGTTAATTCCAGTGAAGTAAATGAGATAACAACTTGGTTGAGTTTAATTTGGTAAATTCAAATTAAGATTCTGAAGAAAAATAAGCAATCATCAAAGATAAAACAATCTTATTGCTGAGTCCAGTTGAATCTTTTTCTCACTCTTATCATGATTCTGATTTTCATGATTTCCTTACCACTGTTTTCTGAGGTTTTACACCATAGTATAAGCTACTGAATCAAACTCATAGTCACAATGCATGAGGTTTGTGCATATCATGGGGTTCATATATCTTTACTGCCCTTTGAATAGCAGTAAAAAAAACAAAACAGAAAAACAAAATAAAACAAAAAAAAACAACAGCTTTTTCCATTAATCATGTCAAGTGAACTTGCTTTTTTTAGAACAAGGACAGAGTCACTTGGCCTTAAAATGCACTTACTGTTTCCCTTATTTGTTTTAATAACATTTGAGCTCCAATACCTCATAGGAAGAAGAGGATAATACTCATCTTTGCTCTAGAGAAGTATGATATTTGATTTCTTCCTTCAGTTTTGCTGTCATTAACTCAGAATTCTTCTGTCTTGTGCTAACAGTATCCAAACTGCTCTCAGTCATGGAAGACCAATTTACTACCAAGTTTAACAAATTCTACCTGAAAAATTGGTATTTAAATATTAAAATGATATTTCAGAATGACAATATTGCTTCAAACACTTTATATAAGCATTCATGTATTTAGAAAAAATTATCAACAGTCATCAAATCAACAACTCTTTACTGTAATACCTCTGAATTTAATAAAGTAAAATATCAATTTTATGGTATTTTAAGATTTTCATTCTGGTGCAGTTCAGTGAGACACAATATATAATCATATTCTGAAAGCATCAGGAACCTTAAAAAAAAAAAATCACATAGAGTGATTTATTTCTAGTGGACACAACAGTCTGGTAACAAGAAACTTCCTTTTATATTCAGATTCCTGAAATAGAATCATAATGATGTATCTTTAGATTTGACCCATTTGATGCTAAGCATTATTTAGAAAGTGTGTGCCAAACACTCACTGCCCAATCCTGATTATCACTGGATGTGAGCTCTCTAGATCAAAGGTTTGGTCTCCAGGGCAGAACCTAAAACGTCCCGCGAAGTTACAGCTCTTGAATTAGATCAGCAACGATACGTAACATAAGAATGAAAACTAAATTATGTTTGATCTTACAGAACTAAGCAAGACATACTGAAGTAAAATCCACAAACTTGTGGTGTACTGATGTAAATAATTTGTGATTTTAGTGTAAATAGCACTAACAATACCGTTAACTAGTTTTGCAGTGCATTGACCTTGGCAGAACAAAGACTTGAACTAGCTTAGAATTGTTGCTTGATATGAAGAATAACAATACTTGAAGAGAAACTGATTTCTTATGGAAAATATTTTGGATTTGTGAAATACACGATTTGAGGTTTTCTTGTAACTCTGGCTAATATCCCAGTGATCCTTTGATGCTCATCAGTAATGCAGTGTTATGCCTATGAGCACTATTTCTACATCTTTTTCAGTTTAAGACTCATTAAATCTTTAGCAGCCATGAGTAACAGTATTAAAGAAGATAATACAGGACTCACTGTGTCGTACAGTACCTACCACCAGTGAAAGGGAGTAAAATTAAAGCCTTCTGTAGAAATGTTGGTTATAGAAAGAAAAAAACACTCATTTAATATTTCTGTCTTCAATGGACTTCTGTTAGTAAACAATATGGTAAATTGATGGCTATTCACAAAATATTTACAGTATGACTACTGATTAATTAACAATTTTTTTTTTTTTTTTGAAGTGTTAAACACGGTGCTTCCATTATACAACGTAAGCATTACTTTCAATTTGCTATAGGTCTTTCTAATGAACACGGAATTAAAATACTTAAAAATCTTAAGTATCTGTTCTTTTAATTTTCTCAGGATTGTATTCATGCATTTAAACAAAAAATTAAATGAGGATAAATTTGAGGCTTGAGTATTTAGGTAAATAAATTATGATGTCAAATATGAATAATTGTTCAGAACTTTAGATTTCATTATCTCTTCATACACAAAATTATTTGTTAAAGTGGGTATTACAGTCATTCCAATAACCAATGTATTGCTATAAATGAGATTGTCAACACTAAATAGCAATTAATAACAAAGATAAACAGAATCACAGAATCACAGAATCACAGAATCACCCGGGTTGGAAGGGACCTCAAGGATCATGTAGTTCCAACCCCCCTGCCTAGCAGGGCCACCAAACATACACATTTAGATCAGGTTGCCCAGGACCCCGTCCAACCTGGCCTTGAACACGTCCAGGGACGGGGCATCCACAACCTCCCTGGGCAGCCCGTTCCAGGGCCTAACCACTCTCCTCGTAAAGAACTTCCCCCTAACATCCAACCTAAATCTTCCCTCCTTCAACTTGGATCCATTTCCCCTAGTCCTGCTATTGTCAGCCCTTATGAAGAGTTTACTCCCCTCCTGGGTGTAGGTTCCCTTCAGGTATTGATAGGCTGCAATGAGGTCGCCCCGCAGCCTTCTCTTCTCCAGGCTGAACAAGCCTATAAACACTATTTCTCAACACATTTCTACTTATTGTCTTTTTAATGCTAAGAATAATGAGAAGCAAGTTTATGCCAAAAAGCAGAACTCAATTACAGTCAAGACTCTTCATTGATGTCATATGAGCTGTAGCTGAGGTCAGGCTCTATTATATAGAAGTGCCATCTTTTCCACATACAAAATATTTCAAGTATTGAAGAGAACACCAACAGAAGAGGTCTTAAAAGCTTCAAAGCATAATTTCAGAGAACAGAGGATGGATAGATTATAACATTTCTTGCTAGTATACGCATGTATATGCATGTTTGTATACCAGAAACATGGTGAAAGGAGTGGTTAAGCTGCACACTCTCAAAACTCATGTAACAAGAAAATGTGAAGAAAAGGTACCATATGATGCATATCTAAAGACTTAAAAGTTGATTTATTACAAAATAACACTGAACAGTAGATCTTTTTAACTTATATGGAAGAGCTGTCATGTCTACATTTTAAAAATTCATTTAGAAGCAATAGATATACATCATGTATGATCACACAAAATGTCCAGCAAACAAGGATACATTTTGTTGGGTTTATTTATGTAAATAGAAACTTATCAGTAAATCTTATCTTCATTCTTTTTTATTCTTACCCCTAAGTGCCTTAGAAAGCAATGAGATCCACTGATAGCAAAGGATAGAATACCAATCAAAACTGTTAGAAAAAAAGGCTTTTTTGTTCTAATATAAATACTGTCATAGTACTTGATGTGACCATAACAGGGGGACTGTGCCTGTAACTCTGTCAAATTCACCTATATGTAGTAGTACTGTAAATTCATAGGCATAGTGCAATCTCTAGGATATCTTTTGACTTATAACCACACAAGCATGGTTGCAAAGTTACACTGACATAAGGTAAGCAGGATTTCCTTGTAAATTAACAGTTGCATTTTGCAGTTGCAAAAGAACGCTGCTGATTATGGCTTTTAGAATTTCAAAGCCATTTTCTACTGTGTTAAATTTAAGGGAGAGTAAATGATTGCTGCTATTTATAAGTTATGCTATTTGTTATGGATTCAGCTCTTTGAAAATGACTTTCTATTAATCACAGTCTGACCTCATCATTAAGGGGCAGTTGTTAGAGCCAGAGAATTACTGCTCTACCCCAGTGGATGAACAGAACTGTTACAGTGGCTGTGCACTAGGGAAGGCACAATGAAATTAGACTCTCTCCCTGTAGGGGGTAGACATCGACCACCGTCTGATGCCAGCAACAGGTCTAACTAGTTCTTCTGAGAAAGTTATTTTACCTTCCTAAATTTCCATCTTCATAGCTTTTAAATTGCCAAGTTAAGACAATTACTTTTAGCAGATAGGATGTTTTTTAACAGCAAAGTTAGGCTAATGACTGTCATGCACAAAGGATAACTGTGGCAGCCTAAAGCCATGGCTAATTAAAACGACCACATATACTCGTCTGTCCAAGAGCAAAGAAAATAGCTTCTACAGAAAGGAAGACTAATGAAAGCATTTTACAGGCATAACTATGCAGTCTCATTTGTTCCACTTCCAGTGTTGACAGCAGCCACCAACCTGGGTAACAGTTCAGAATAAATTAAGCCTGAAGTGAGAAGTGTCATCTCATTGGATCCTCTGGAAAATAAATTCAAACATACTTCTGGTGTGCATTCTTACACTGTGTCATCATCTCCTTGAGACACTGGCAGATCCTTTTTATACTGCATGTGTTTATTTCTCAGAGAGAACATTCTGTATATGCAACGGACACATTCTTTTACATTGGCTGGCATTCCACCTGAAAGTTCATCACAGCAAGCTTGTTAATGTGCTTCAGCTACAGTAGTAAACAGGCTCCCAACTGCAAAGTAAAACTCCAGTAGGAGGCTCAAAGAATATGTGTGTGCTAAGATCAAATCCTGACTTCAAGTTCAAGCACAGTTTAACAGTGAATCCAAAGTTGTAAATGCAAACTAAAGGCAACTTTAAGGCTGCATTAAACCAAGCATGAAAGACTGAAGAGTCAAAGTTGAGATTCTATACATCTGTTTTTAATATGCCACTTCTTGCATTTTAGACAAGCGACTTTCTTTTTTTGTTTCAGGCTTTACAATCACTGTAGTTGATACAGTTTGTTAATTTATAATTTGATGACACTCTATTTATATTTCAGTCAATGATCTGTTAAACAATCAACAACAAAACTGCAGCTTTCTTTTGCAGGGTAAATTGCTTTTATTTTTTAATTTCTGAGATTTCTAAATTTTTGCTTCTTTCATTCCTTCTTCTCTCCTTTTCCCAGAAAGGAGGAGGCTTGGAGTGTTTTAGTTTCTGCATTTCGGGATTTTCATTTTTTGCCTTTCATAACGAAAGTGATTAAACACTATCTCTGTGCAGTAATCAGATATTATGCACAAACAGATACATCAATAGTGAAATGGACTTATGTGTTACTTTTATCATTATATTGCTCAGCTTTAGAGAGCAAAGCTGCTTCAAAGCTGCGTGGTCTGAGCATTCAGGCTGAAGTCGCAGGACCAGAGCGCAGTGTAAAATGAAACAGGAGGAAATACACAGGGGATCTGCATGCAAACATTATTCTGGTTCATTTTTGCACCAGCCTTTGGAGAGTTCTCTCAAAAGTAAACACAATTAATTAATTCCCAAGTAAAACAAGTAAAGGCAAATTTTCCACTTACTGTGTGCTGTGCTTTGTCCGTGCACTGAAGAGAAGAGAGAGTTCTGCAGCAGTCACCTAAATCCAGGTTGCTTTCTAAATTAGTCATACATGTAAGCAGGAGGAAGCTCATTGACTTTGTGCAAAGAACAACCCATCTCACTGCTGCTAGACAACCCTTCAGGACATTGTGCTGAACTTCAGCACAAGAGCACGGCATCTATTACGCTTGAGGCTCTACCATTTCACCTACACCTGGGTGGATCTATCAAGCTTCATCACTGTTAGGGTGGTTTGGCTATGTGGTTTAAGGAAAAAAAAAAAAAAAGAGAGAGAGAGGAGGAGAAAGGGAGAGAGTGGGAGAGAGAGAGGGAGAGAGAGAGAGAAAAGGCTTGCCGTTGTCACACTTGTTTCCTATTAAAGAGCCTTACGGTGGATTGAGTAATTGTGTACGAAGGTAGTCTGGCTGGCAGATGTGTGCAGCCCCAGTGGAGCACTAGATTCAAGGCAGATGGGTTGTACCAGGGCGCAAACAACATTCGAAAAAGGGAGGCATGATTAAAACAGCAGGCCGCTGTTTTACAGTGCTAGAAGTGGGGATAGCAGGAAAGCTCCCAAGAACGGCAGCTCCCCAAAATGGGAACTGTACAGACACAAGCAAACTGCAATAAAACAAACCTGATAGAGCACAAGGGATGATCAAATTGACTGAGTTATGCAATCCTGAACCCATCATGATTATTAATGAGCCTCTTCCCCTCCTCCTCCTCCTTGCAGGCGCTTACGTTAGAAATACTCAGTTGCAATAAGAGTAAGCATGAGTTTATTCAAAACAGAATCCTGGGCTACCGTACAGTCGGAGGCATCTTTTAGGAATGGATTAGAGTTACTCTAAGGGCTTTACATTGTCTGTAAGGTCTGGTTCAGTTTAAAAGAAAAAGAGAAGCCGAGCAGTGGGAGTGAATCTGCCGCTAGCAGTTATATCTGAGAATGGTTGAAGCAGATTATCAGAGAAGTGAACAAGGGAATTATTATTACAAACTTCTGTCTAACATGCATAGGGCCAAAATCAGCCCTGGTATAACCACACCATGTATGTCAGGGGTGATTTTGCCATGTTATCTCTCCCACATTATTGCAATTTGGCTACAGCAGATGTTCAGAGAATCCTTGTTATCATAACAATGGTTTGCAACGGTAGTACGTTAGACTACTATGCAGGAAGTTGAGAAGGGCTCTCTGTATGATATCAAAATGATCTCAAGTCCAGTGCTTCCAGGTATAAGCTCATTTATGTACTGGCTGCCCTACTTTGAGGTTTAAGTGAAGCTGAAGTAATGCTTACACACCTTTGGCTGGACTTCATTGCAGAAGAAATGAGTCCGGTACAATTCTGTCAACAAATTGCTTCTACACTTTTCTCAAGTGAAAAAGATTCCCCAGCACAGATACCTGCATGTGAGCTGGTCACACTGAGATGCCTTATGGCTATTGTGAGAAACAGGCACCTCTGGAAACCAGTTAGTCTGGACCTACATAAGTGTCAAAAAAGGTAATACAAATCATATCCTTTTCCTATTGATTACCATGGTAAATCCCCTACTCTGAATGTCCAGATCTCAGGGAATTTTAAGTTAGAATTGGTCAGTAGAGTTATGATGTTCTATAAGAAGTGGGATTATGGCCACACAACCCCACAAAATGTGACTAAAGTACTCTAAGATGGCACTGTAGAATACTATAGTACTTATTTATTATGTATAGGAATGCTGGTCCTTAATATCTACCAGCTGTTTTATCAGACTCTTTAGACAAGAATGGTTGACATTCATATACAGAATCCTATGGATATTTCCCATGTAAGCTCTTGTTATTAATTTTTCAGTGAGGCCCATTCATAGCCAGGTAACTGAAACAGCAAAGGAGACAAAAAAAAATGGGGAAATATTTTTTTCTTTTCAAATAAAAGTTCATTTTTTTCCACCTCCTAGCATTGTCTTAGTGCAATAGATATTTCCTAAGAATGTAGTTTTCATTTGTTCCTCAGTCAGAGCTTTTTAAGGGGCTAGAAGTTGGCATGCTCTTTTCTCTTAATGAGAGAAGGGCCACCCAAAAAACAAACCCAAACCCAAACAACTAAGAAAGATTTAGGGATTAATGGGACTTAAAATTCTTATGCTGGAGTTGGCCATATCTACAGTTAGAAGACATCTCAATGTAAAGTTTACCAAAAGTCTTAAGTTCTGCCTGGCAATAGCAGCATATCTCAGGCTTCATAGCACTGAACAGATTGCCTTGTACAAAATGGAATTCCAATTTTCAAAGACAATTAAATGGAGTCTCACTTACTGTACAACCCAGCTAATTCAATAGGTTTCTGGAATTTGATGCTTTCAATGGCTGCATTTTTCATTATATAGGACAGGATTCCCTGGTTCTGTTATAGCCTGGGTAAACAACACTCTTTAGACTGGTATCTGAACACTCACCTGAGAGAAGAGCGATGTCAGCCCCAGCTGAGAGGAGGAGCCTGGGCACAAGATGGCTGGGGCTCATTCTGCTCCTCACTTCCAGCACAACTCAGTCCCTCAAAGATGTGTTGACCCCCATCCCATCTGTGGTAACCTCACCCTCACCATTGTTCAGTCCAACCTAAACCTTTTACCTTGACAAACTGTTGACATATCTCAAGTCTTTCTCTTCTATGTATGTAGAAGTTACTGCAGCTATTGTTAAGGAACAACATAGGATACTGGCTTGTTCTTTATTTTAAATAAGAACTTTCCTGGCAAATTTATCTTTAGTCATATAGCTCCGGACGTGTAGTTTTATTTGGCTTCTGAGAAGAGAATCTTTCAGGATGGTGGGGATTATTTTCCTTCCAGTTACATCTCTACAGCTTCACTGAGTTCAGGATAACTCCTTTCCTGACATCTTCAAGCATAGTAGGATGGCTCTGTTGTCTATGAAACTGTTACATGACCACCCACCATTAAACAGATGTTCTCTGGCTCAAAATATAAATGGAGTCTGGAGCGTGAAGCTGGCTGTGATTTATTTAGGTAACTGTGACCTTGTATGGAAATATTTTCACTTTTTTTTTCTTTTTGGCAAAAATCTTTTGATTTTCAGCAAAGGAAAGCTGTGAGGCTAAAAAAGTACTTTTTCTTTCACATGTAATTACATTGAGATTTACCTGAGTCACTGAGTGTAAAAAATTGCCTTCTTCAGGAAAATGTAGGCAGAATATGAAAAACACTAATAGAATAGCATATTTTTAGAATCTGTGACCATGTCCTTTCCTATGTGAAATAATTCAGGTTGTTCAGGAAACTGATATTCCATCAATCCTATAGAGTGTTTCTGATTCCTCTCTAAAAAAGCTCATGGAATTGTAAGAGCTTCCCCACTGAACTAGCGGCATTTCAAGGAGGTCTAATGTTCTGGAGTCATATTGGTGGCTAAGTGTGGCTATAATGGGAGGGCAATAGGAGAAGGATTGATAACTGGAAGAGGCTCAGTGAATTGGCTGTGGAGCAATGGAGCTCACCTAGAGCAGTCATATTTCTGAGAATTTCACTATTATGTCTGCCCCAGCAACAGAAGACTGGTCTGTTTATCTGGAATAGGTAGAGAAGCTCATAAAAGCTATACACCCTTAAGAAGGTGGTGCCAGCATTCAAGGCTTGGTGTTCACTTCCTGCAACCAGTGACAGTGCTGCATATGCAACACAACTTTCTGCTACCTTAGTGTGTATGTATGAGTGTTAGATCCATATCCATTGATATACCAGAACTGCAGGGTATATGATGAGTGAAAGCAATCACATTCTGCTGAAGTGATGAATTAGTGGAGAGAAGGGTGCCTAGCCTAAAGCTTTAAGAGAGGAAAAAATGTGATGTTGGGAAGCAGACCGCCACATTACCAGAATAGCTCATCCTAATCTCTTTTTCCCAAACTGCCTATTGAGCAGTTGTTTGTTCCTGAGGACCCCTATACAGCTCATACACTACTACAGATTAAATGATTCTAACTTAGACTGGGAGATAAAACTGTCCCCAGATTGTTTTCTAAGCCTGGGTAATGAGTTGTGTGAGGTGGATATAACTGGAGGCAAGAGGACAATTGCCTTAACTTGGTTGCCCCTTCCTGCTGTGGAAAGAGTTCAGGGCCAGGGCTGGGCCTTGGGGATAGCAGCCTCACCTACCGTTCATTACTCAGTTTTACAAAGTCAGTGTTTCAGAAGGTCTGCTCAAGATAAAACTCTGTTCATTTAACTCCCTTTATTCATACTTATGGTTTTTAAATGAGGAAGTATTTCTCATCCTGAACATCCAGACAGGGCAATTTATTTCCCAAGTTTCTGGGTAAGGGCCCGAGATGGTGTCATATTCATATTTTAGCAAGAATCCTTAGAAATCAAATCCAGGCACTCTGCATTGTGAGACTGTTCCTGGAAAAAAAATTAAAGTTTTGTAGTTAGATAAATAGTGTAGGAGAATATAAATTATGCTGGAATTCAAGGTTCTTTTTGTGGTTTAAATATGTGAATATTCCCTAATATTGTATTGTGTATAATAAGCATTGCATAGCTCTGATGTAAATCAGTCAGAAGGTGATGGAACGCTGAAGATGCACAAGCATCAGGTAACAACACTGCATTATTTGGGACCTTGACCACACCAGTGAGCGATAATTAGGATTGTCACCTCTAAAACCACACATGGATGAACTTCAAATGCAGAGATCATTGGAGTCAGGTATCTAGGAGAACCTGGAGGAAAACCAGACATCCATGGAGGTTGCAGAATTAGATCAATTTCCTTATTAATGCCTTGAATTACTAAAGGAAGAATGCTTGTGAATTAAATTGTATGCCAAAGGAGTGAAAGAATTGCAGTATGCTTATAGATAACAGGACTCCTTAAAATATCCTCCTGCATTGCTACACTAATGTAAAACCACTGATTTTGTTTTTTAGAGAATTTATGAATCCACACTGCTATTTTTTTCAACTCTGTTAAGGAGAGAAGGAAAGAATGTTAACAGGGAGAACATGTTTGTAGTTTTTTTACTACTGTCTCCTAGTGGAGGTGCTTAGGGAATTACATCATGGTGAGTCGTTCCAGCAAGAGCATAGACATGTCTTTCGGGTTGTTTTTTCAGCAATTACCAGCAGTTACCAGTAGGTAATAAATATTTCTGTAGTGACTTATTACCGTGCTTCTTAGCAGTGCTGATAAACTTGGATTGCAGTGCACTTACCTCAAACCAGTTTCATCAAGAAACCCAAAGCTCAGAATTAAGAGAGTGAAAAAGTAGACAAAGCAGGTTAGTATGTTTTAGGATTCATGTATCTAATCTTCCCCCTCCTCCTCCTTCAGTAGCCCCTGTTAAACATATTTCTTTTCTGTGGAAGTGGCTGAATTCCAGACCAACAGGATGGGTCTAGACTGTTCAGTGCAGCAGAGCCTTTTTTTCTCAGTCCAAACGTGCACATATCACTCTCTACCCCTACCACAATGATTCAGAAATCCTCTAAATTATTCTACAGACAGAAAGGCCTTTAAATTACCCCACAGCGTAACCCCCAGATTTTTTTTCCTTCCTTCCTTCCTTCCTTCCTTCCTTCCTTCCTTCCTTCCTTCCTTCCTTCCTTCCTTCCTTCCTTCCTTCCTTCCTTCCTTCCTTCCTTCCTTCCTTCCTTCCTTCCTTCCTTCCTTCCTTCCTTCCTTCCTTCCTATTTATTTATTTATTTATTTATTTATTTATTTATTTATTTATTTATTTATTTATTTATTTTTAAATACAATTTCCATACTGTTGGATCTGGTGCATTGAAGAGAATCCTGGGTATATTGCTTCTTTTTATTACTCCGTAGACTCCCAATCTGCCAAAAGGCAATGATACTGCCCTCCAGAAATGTGATTTGAGATTTATGGATGCCAAATGCAGAACAAGCAGTAGTTTTTATTATATTACAAGGTGGGACTTCCATAGGCTTAGTTAAATGTCATAAAATGCATACTTTAATAGGGGTTTATGTATTTTTCAACAGCAATGTGCTTTTCTGTAATTCTTACAGGACAGAAAGTTGCAAAGGGAGAGAAAAATTACTGACCAGTTTCTCGCTGTTCTAAATTAGCACAGCTGTACTGAACTCTGAAAGCTAAGAATTGGGATTTCCTAAATTTTACTACATATAGGAATTTTCCTTCTCTTTGAAGATTTGCTTCTTTGATGTCATCAGGGGAAATTTCTTTTGGTCTTCTAAGTGATGATATTGGTATTTCTGTAAATAAAAATCTTAATGTATAATTCTTTTTTCACCCTATTTTACAAATTTTGCACATACAAAGCTACTGAAGTTTAGGAAAACAAAAACTTCAATTACAACCATTTGCCCTATTTACACAGAGCTGTTAAAGAAGACAAAACTGAAGCTAACCTAAAGGCCTTTTTTACACAGGAAATTTCAAGTGGGAATGGAAGCTGTTTCTCATTGTTCAAATTCTCTTTCTACAGTAATTTCACATTTCAGAGTGGCATGTTACATGTGTCATTTTATTTATGTTGTGGAACCCTACAAGGCAAATGCAACCTATTTAGTAAATCCAGATTTTGCTATGACCGCAACTTAAAAACATAGGAAGTTCAGTTTCTTTAACATAACATTTACCTCTCTCTCCATTCATAATTCACTGGCCAGTTACTACTTGGGTTCCCACTGAGGTTTTTCATTTTGACCCCTTCTGTTTGCAGTTTTTCTCAAACTTGCCCTGTTCTTCTAATGATCATCTCCCCTCCAGCATTTCTTGATCTGGCATTTTGACTTTTCTCTGGTTGGTGCAGTGAAGAAAATAAATGTTTCTGTTTAGAGTTGCCAGACATTATTTTGGAACCAAACTGAAAAACGTGAGGTTTACAGCTCATTCCAAATTCAACTCAGGCTCCAAGAGGTACTGGTGGTTGACTGAATGAGCTCAAATTCATCTAATCTCTGCTCAGATCTCATCACAGCTTCCTGACATAGATCCTTGCACTGGCTTTTGCTTACTTGTTTAAGTACGTAAACTCTGGGCTGGGCTTTGATCACTTTTAAGGCAACTTACCTAGGTCAGTCTGAAAATAATGCCTGCTATTTATTTCCATGGAAATTACAACAGATTCAAAGAGCACAGTAACACAATCTGATAGAGCAAATTCTCAGCTACAAAACACTAGTTTGCAAAATGGTCACCACCATTATCTATGCATTTTTTGCCACTGAAAAATAAGAACCTACATGCCATACTCCGCACTAGCAGAAGCGACCTCCTGGACATAAACATTGAATAGAACCAGGGCATCATTGTACAAGACAACAGAAATAGCTCTTTCCTGAAGAATTCATCATTCAGGTTGTCAAGTTCTTTGTTTATTCAAATATGTGTAGAACTCCATTTTGAAGACTCAGTAAGGGTCATGCAATATTAGTATTTCCAGAAAGTTACCTTTTGCAAAAGGCTCTTAGCAGGTCTCAAGTGATCAGATGTAACATTTTACTTTTCTCAGCTATATAACTTTGCATCTGTAGACTCACACAAGCTGTCTTAAATTCTCCCAAAATGAACACATGGTAGACAAAATGCCACCAGTATTGCTCTTCCTTTGAGAAAAATCTTTGAAGAGTATCACCAAAGGTTATTAAATTCTTAAGCTCAAAATCTGTTCCTGACCTTCGTGAGAACAAAAGTTTGTTGCAAACTACACACTGTCTTCTGTCTGGAGTTTGTAAAATTTAATATTTCTGCAGACTCTATCCCTTTTAGTGCAAGATTCATTGCAGCTAGAAAACTGAAATACTGAAATTGTATGAAGGGGTCAAGGCTAAATTCAAGTGGCCATTTGAAGAAAAACATCTAGTAGGAAGGGCAAGAGTTTAAATATATAATACAAGTTACTTTCAGTAAACAGACACAAAGTACCTAAAATTGGGGGAAAAAAAAAAAAAAGAAAGAATTTTTGGTATGTAATGTTTAACCATTGGTGTGTGCTATGTTCAAGTTTTCAGTATAGCATGTGGAACTATAAACATAATGAGTCTGCATTTGGAAGTCGGTGTTAAGATTATAAACATTTTTTAAGATGTATTTTTTTTCCAGTTTCTTTTTATAGCCTTCCCTGTTCTTTTTTATTTTATTTTATTTATTATTTATTTATCCCCTCCTCCCCCAAATATTCCATAATATTTATCCAGTCTGCTTCACGGTAGCATCCTGCCTCGGGATGGATTCTCAGTTACTCAACTGTACTGCACAGTGATATAGATGATACATAATTTATTCTGTATTTCCTTTTTAATTCAGATTTAATTCAGATTTCCTTTTTAATTCAGATAAATAGAAGTTCAGTTAAAGGGGTTGAAGATGTGCAAAGGTATCCCACCATTCTTCTGAAGTCAGGACCTCGCTTAAATAAGGGAAGAAACTGTAAAAGGCATTTTTACTTTTTTTCTTTTTTTTTCATGGTGCATTCAAATGTAAACAATGTTTTCATATATGAATTGGTGCAATTTATTTTGTCCACCTATTTTTTTAGAAATTCAGAGAGAGTATTTCTTCCTTGTGGAAAATAAATAAATAAACATATAAACAAATTTTTTTCCTTCCTTTTTATTTTTCCCTTCCCTTCCCTTCCCTGCATAAATCTAAACAAAAAAAATCAGTTCCCGAAATTCAGAAATTTGGATCATTTTCAAGGGGAATGCATCTAGATTACACAAAATGAAATTCATTGCATCTTTCCACAAAACATTTTCCTCTCTACAGCTTTTCCAAACAGGTTCTACTTGAAACCATTTCACTGAGTGGTATTTCATTTGAATTTTAACCTATATGTTCACATCTAAGGTTTCAAAATGGCATGAAATATGTTCTTTTTGCATAGACAGAGATGTCATTGTTACCTTGATTTACTTAGTGTTTTATTGTCATTGCTCATATCAGCCGAGTTTAGTATTCTTAATTTAGCAACATTATCTTTGCACCAAATGATGAAATATTCCAAGTTCAAGAACATCAGAGACTTAACAACTCCCCATCCAACCTCCTCTATGTTTTTTCTTGATAGTTTGCTCTATTTCTGCTTTCAAAATTGCTTCTGAGCAAAACAAAACATCTTCATGTCGTTTTCCCTGAGTAACATAACAGCTAATTTTTGACCCCCTTTGGCACTATGCATATAATTGAGAAAGCAATACCCCCATTTTCATTATGTCACTTTTCTGAACAATGAATTTGATCACAAGGTATTTAAGTCATTGTGTCCAGTCATACAATTCACGATGTCCTTTGATGCAGTGAGTATAGTTAACACATCCTCCTCATCTCTTCCTTCCTTACTGTCCTACTTGTACAGTACATCTATGATAAACAGGACTCACCATATACCTTTTAGTCATACTTCTTTCCTTGAAAGCTCAACTTACTTTTTCAGAAGCTCCAAAACAAATTACGTAGTCTTTAAGTGTGCTGCACAGTGCTTGTCTTTTGTAGAAATACTTCTAATAGCTATATGTATTAGATCACAATGAATGATTCCAGGGAAATACGAAAATTACAGGGGAAAAAAAAAGGAGCTAATTATACCTTGTTAAATTGAAGCAGGGACTGTCTTACAGGCTAACTTTGACTGTTTTCGACTTGTCTGCCTAATCTAAGAAAGATGTCAAAAGGTTCCCCTATTGTCATTAAAAATAACAATGGGCTAGAAAGCGATGTTCCTCATGCATCCTGACTATTTTAGAAGGAGATTAATAATCCTCTGAGATGCTTAGTGCTTTCTTTTGGCTATAGAAAGACAATATATTTTTAGATTAGCTGGCCCACAAAGTCAGCATAGGTCTGTTCCCCTTTTACCATTCTTTCCCTATCTCCTGTTCCACTGCACTGTGGGCTCTGAACCTCCTTTAGGATAATGTGTCTTGCTGATTCAGGTGTAGTTACCCATCTCTGAACTACACAGCCCATCACTACATAGTTATGTAGTTCAATTTGTTCTAGGTAATCACTTTTCTGTTTTGGGGTATAAGTGCATCTACTTTGTCTCCTTACAAGAAGGTTGTGAAGATATTCCAGACCTGACACCATTCTGAAGACTCTACACCAGCACAAACACAGCCACATGCTCTGCTTGAAATAATCTGCCTCATATTTTAATGGAGCCAAAATGTTTGAATAGATAAAATTAACCATTACATTCACTCATCCTAGAGTATCTCATACTGTTTCCCTTTTTACTTCTCCCTCAGAAGCACTCATCCACACATTACATAGTGTCCTAACAAATTGGAACCTCCTGCTTCAGCTAGTGTCTTGGCAAATTTCTCTCTTCCTGGAGATCATTCAGGATTTTCCTGGCTATGTCTTTTACAGAATGGCATCCAGACAAGCCTCTACCTCCCAAGCCAGTCCTCTGACATATTTTTGAAAGTAAAGGCAGTATTTAGGAAACTATGACTGGGCATAAATGTGTAAAGCAAGGGTATGCACCTTTCTCCAATGGGAACAATCTAAGGCTTAGTGCACTCAGAGGAAAAATCTTCACAGATATCAGGGGCTTTGTATTAGACCTGTTGTTGGCATCCCTTTCAGAACACAGATCCAGGAATGTAGAGGTAATTCTAAAATAAAGCCATGATTCTTACTGTAAATTAATACAGTTTGTGCTTTCTAAAATATATATATATAGATATAAATATTCATGAAATCATTTCATGATGGTTTACTTTAAAACTGGAAGAGGGCCAAGAAGTACAAAATGGAAGACAGAGGAAAGTGTTATTCTGAGCAATGAAGTAGTTCTGATCAGTGATCCAGATATCTTCACTGATTGCTTAAGATCAGGTCTTGATGAAAACAAGGTTGCTTCTGCTCAGCTCTGATGTGGTTCCAGATGAATGTTAAAGAACTCAGCACTTTAAAAAAAAAAAAAAAAAAAAAATGAAAAGAAAGAAAGAAAAACCAGGACAGCTGATCATCCCCAGGCTAATCTAAGCCAAAATTATTCTTTCCAGCAAAATAGGATTTAGTTTCCAAAGTTGTGGTTTAATTTCTTTTTCAGTATGGCTGTATCATGTTCACCCATCAAGATGTAACATTAATGGCACTAAAGAGTGTTCTTTATAAAACCTGTGGGACATGGTAGGTATAAATGTCAGTCTGTCGTATAAAAACTTCTTTGACAGCCTTCCTCTGCTTAACCAGACTTCCCAGAGAGACATAATAGCTGTGAGGTGCAAATGTGTGTATGGAGCTTAGCCTTATGGATTAAATTGTTGATGGACACTGATGAAAGACAAGCATGATCAAATGAGGCTCGCTACTGTCTCAGTGATTTAACCCTTTGACTTCTTGCCTCTGAGCTACTGTGATCTTGCATATTCTTTTATCTACATATGTGGTTAACAGTAATTAGTTCTTTAGGTTTTCACTGTTTCTGTTGCCATTGTTATTGCTATTGCTCTTCTTGCTGCTAGTACACTTAATGGCACATTTTCGTGCCAGGCTCTTATAGAAAATATGTATATTTCTAATATTTTTGTATACAAATCATTCCAAGTTCTAAATCCTTAAGAATTTTTTTTGAAATCGAAGGTGGATCCACTCTACTTAATTTTGGCATAAGCTCATATCTATGGTATAATTACTTTGCAATCAGAGCTATGGCTGCAATAGAAGCAGCTTTAGGAAAGATTTTCATTTTTTTTTAGTTCTCTCATGTAATGATAGCTGTTATAAAGTGATGAGAAGATGCTGATGCTATGAGGACCAGATAGCATTCCCCATCCAGTTGATTCCTGGCAAAAACAGGTCAGATTTACTGAGCATCAGGGCATATTCAACTCTTGTGGTATAGTGATAAGAAAAGATTTTGTTTATTTTACTAATTTGGCTGGGGGAACCAAAAGCAGGACTGCTCCCTGAAAGTTCCCTAATACCTAATCCAGACATACTTCAATTATCTCGGAAGTTTGGGTTTTCCTCACATAATACTCCTTCAGTCATCTATGAAGTCCAGCCAATCCTCACAGCACTGTCTGTTACTTTTGTGAACTTCTTACATTGCTATCTGTTTTCATTAATTTCTCACGACACGTCAAGCAGTTTTCCATGCCCTATTCAGTTAGCTTCATCTCAGGTCAGGACAGCCCAGCCATTTGCCTGTAGCTCTGACAATAACAATTGATAACAGACAGCAGTATGGACTTCTGTTGCCATCATTACCATCCATCAGGATTCACATGTCAGCCTAGTCCCTCATGTTCAACTGATAAAATAGGTATAAATAAAGAATCCGTAATCTGCTGTTTTTACACTGACAATTCAATGCCTCACAAGAAAGAGGTATGAAGAAGGAGGGTTGTATATAAGCTTATGGAAAAATCTTTCCAAGACTGCTTCTAAACAAAACCAGTTTCCCCACAAATTGTCTGTGGCCACACAGTGTCATTCCTGCACTAAGTAGAATATTAGCCCAAAATTCTCTCCTACAAGAAACCATGTAGCTGTGAGACAACTTCCCTCCACGCAGTCATGTTCTAATAGCCAAGGCAAATAAGTACATTTCATCTCACACAGGGGATTGTTTTACTGTGAGAGGTATTCTCTGCTGCTCATCTTAACTCCCTTCTAATGCACTTTTAACCACGCTTCTGGCCCCATATATTTTCTTTCACATCTCTGATGTTCTTCTCAATTTGTCTACGTCATTTTGAGTAGTCCCTGTTCTTTAGTACAATCACTTATATTCAAAGGCTGTCTTCTCCCTGTAGCATGATGAGACGTACCAATAAAAGAAGAGCAATAATAGATTTGTCTAAGTCATTATGCCTTGCAATGAATTCCTGTCTGATTTAAATATCCTTGAAACATCATTTAATTAATCTTTCTTTTCAAGTGTTTGAGATATTTTCTATTTCACTGCACATGTGTATTTTGAATTACTTTTCCTTTTACGTATTCATCTCTTACATAAGTTTATTTTATTATTTCCTGACCAGTGTTTCTAAATTTTTGAGATGTCTTGTTTCTTCTATATTTATTGTATTGCATATATAATAGGCTTAATATTAAGTTTAAACTCCTTCTGGAAAAGCACCTTCTAGAAAAATAATAAGAATTTTGAAAAAAAGAAACAACAAATTAATCTGGAATATATTAAAAAGAACCAGCAGATTATGCAAGACAGTGCTACTGAACTATACTCCATTTAACGGGTCTACATGTTAACTTATTATACCTTAAGAGATTCTCGCTATTTGTACAGGACTGAGTACGTATAGCTGACTTCAATATCACCTTTTCAGGCAGTGATGTGCAAGTGTCTTTGATGGAATGTACTATATCACTATTTTAGGACATAAAGTTGTAGACTTACAGTGGCATCCAAGATGAAAAACCAATAGATAATATGCAATATCTGACATCTCAGATAAGCATGACAGAGTAGTGCAGACCTTACAGAAGGAAAAACAAGCACAATAAAGTCATCCCAAGGGCCCAGGTGATGTCATTATATTTTTGCCTGTAGTATAAGTGCTACACTGTAAAAACCCATGTGACTAATAAATGGTACTGTGAAGCTGGCCACACTGCTAACTCACTCTGTGGGTTTTCAGTACTTTCTGAAACTATATACTTATTGTATTTTTCCAAATAAAAGATATTTGTGGTTTCATATTCTGAGAACTCCTGCTTGCTTGCAAGAGGGGAAGGAACACCTGTAAATGTTTAGATTATTAAATTCCTAAATGTTGGTGTTTTAGGTGGAGGAGAAAGCCACCATTTTTATTTATTTCAGAAGGAGTTCCCTAGATTTGTTATTGAACTCAGTCCTGCTTACTACCGCTGACACCTGGCAGGAGGGCTACGTGTGCAACAAAAGTAAATTACAAAATTCCAGCACTTGTGTTTCTTCATTCTCCTTATGCATGTAGGTGGACATATCATACTCCTGCTGAAACTGGTGGGAGTAATGTCTATAGCCTGCAACAGAGTTTGGCCTTCTAACTATAAACTTTCTGAAAATCTTTTCTTAGAAAATGCCAATGTGCTAGCACAAAAGTGTTTGGCATGAATGAGTTAGTGTCAAGTTCCCTTTCAGGCAGCATTTTTTGCTTAACTGTAATGAAAATAATACAAAGGAGGTACTGATGAAGAACAGACGGCAAAAGTTTTGAGTTCTACCATGCATAACTAAGCTAGAGGGTTAGAAAACTGAATATGTTTGATGTACCTTTTTGGAAAGTATGAGAGTTTGTATTTACACATCTATATGTTTATAAAGTATTAGTGTAGTAAAATGCTTAATAGATTAAATGTTTTAGAGTATGTAAATCTTGGTTTTTTTGTTTTTTTTTTTTTTTTTTTTTTTTTTTTTGTTAGCTTGTTTTTTGTTTTCTTTTCCAAAAAACTTCACCAAGTGAATTCAGCAAATTCAGAGTGTATGATCCAGCTAGGTTTTGGAAACCCTCATGGATATTTTTGAGTGAAATTCTCTTCTCAGACTACATTAAGGACAGTTGCTCGATGCATTTTCTTTTGGAAATTAAAATCAAAACTTTTGCAAACATCCTAAATGAGCCATTTTGGATCGCTTTCTAGAAATAAAGTAGAAAAGGATAGAAAGAGAGACAAAGAGACTGATTTCATGCCAAGCGTAGGAGTTAACCAATATCACCTGTGTTATTGACATAAATTGAGATTATTTGTTGTTGAATGAATTCAAATAACAATTAAGAAAACCTTGATGAACCCATAATTGAATCAGCACATATGGAAAATAATATAAAAGTTATTCATTGTTCCAAAATATACTGGTTTCATTAGTGGTTTACCTCATCCGCTTTTTACTTCTTGCTGAAGGTCACAATTAGAAACATATTTGCTTATTTTGCTACTGCTTATATCCCTTTTTATATTGTGAAACTGAGACACAAGTGCTTTGTTATTTTAAGGAATTTTCTTTTGGTCCACATGGTGTGAATTATTAAGAAGCTTAACTTATTTTTACTACAGACTCATAACTGAAGAAAGTTGGGTCCAATATACCACAAAAATCATCAAAAGGGTATATAGATAGCTTGTACAGACCTTCTGTATATGTGATTTTCCAGTGTAAAATCTGATGTTGTGCAGGTTGTCTTATTTGAAGGATAATAAAACATGGATCTAAAGAGACAAAGATGCTAAAGTGGACAGTAATTGTATGTGGAAAAGTTTATTTTATAGCACTAGAGCATCTGGATTCAGATTTTCATGGCTGCTTTGATTCCAGTTACTGATTGAAGCTCCTTTCTGTTCCATATTCCTGTAAATTACAGTGCAGTGGGTCAAAATAACAAGACACACTTTGGAATTGTACTAATACATGTGAAAATTTAAACAGAAACAGATGGGAAATGCAAAGATAATTCTGAAGCTTACCAGCTATTCTGACATAAGAGATCCCACCAACATCAGTCTTTGTAGTGTAACATCCAGGCAAATAGCACTTATGTGCCCTTTGTACATACACAAGTTATAGGAGCAGTGTCCATTACTCCCCATGTGTCATGCTGGAAATCCATTTTACGCCCTGTAATTGAAAATAATGAGGCTAAATGAAATACAGTAGTCTTAAGAGTGAAGAGGGCTAGGAACTCGTGGGGTTTGCAGGTTCTTCAGTGCAGAGCAAATGCTTGAATGAGCATTTCAGAAATTTGAAGATTTTGAACAGTTTTTTTAAATGAAAACATACATATGTATTGCAAGTGCAGTCCATTTCTCAGTTGTCTAGGTAATGGTGTATTTCTCTGGAAGTTTTATAAGTAGTTTTAGAATATACCAGTAGAACTCATATCAAAGTATCTTTAAATCAGTACGCAGAACACAGTAACATGGAATAGTCATTTGAAGCATAATTAATTCATGAATTTCTTGTTGTGTATGTTTCTAATAATAGAAATTTTAGCTTCTTCAGGTACATTGCTCAAACTAAATTAAAATACAACTTTATTAATATTCCCAAATTGTTTATTATCATTATTTGCTGGACCGTAATTTTTGAAAAATATTTGCAGTGGTAATGCCAAATAGATTAAGCAAACAGAATCACAGAATCACAGAATGGCAAGGGTTGGAAGGGACCTCAAGGATCACGAATCTCCAAACCCCTGCCACATGCAGGGCCACCAACCCTCACATTCAATACTAGACCAGACTGCTCAGGGCCCCATCCAACCTGGCCTTGAACACCTCCAGGGACAGGGCATCCACAACCTCTCTCATTCCAGCCTGTTCCAGCACCTCACCACTCTCTGTGTAAAGAATTTCCCCCTGACATCCAAACTAAATCTACCCTCCCTCAACTTAAAACCATTTCCCGTTGTCCTGCAAATTTAAACATACAGAAATAGCAAAATCAAAATACTTCTTGTAAGAAAAAATTCATTTACTTACACTGCCATAACAACTTAAAAAGTGATATTTCTGTTAATCTTTGAATTTTAGTTTAGAAAGATTTTGGAAAATGAAGAAATTGTTGAAATATTTTTTGTATAAATAAAAGTAGATTTTCTTCAATTCTATAAGAATTTAAAGTACCTAAATTAGTAAAGATATTCAAAACCAATGCTATTTAATTATAGAAAAAAAAAAAAAGACTATACTTACACGTTATTCATCGAAAGACAGACACTATTCTGTTGTCTTAGATAGATTATTACTGTGTACATGGTACATGTAGCATGCATCATGTGTATGTAGGATTTTTGTGCAGATTTTACAACCAAAACACAGAAATAGATATGTAGGGCTTGAATCATTTTGATGAAGAATAAATATGTAACTTAAGATATACGGATTTCTTCCTCCAAGTGTTCATTTCTTTCCATTGACTATAAATATTTTGAAACTTAATAAATACTAATTAGTAACCACTGGTTACTACTCTCACCACAGACTCCTTCACTGTGAACATTAAAAGGTAACTGAATACATCTACTGATATTGAAAGACATAAAGCACTCAGGATTTTAGAATTAAGAAAAACATACTATATTAATTATCACATATTTTAGTGATGAGTTACCGTAATTTGTAGAATGTCATAATCATAAATGTGACTAGCAACCAATATAACTAGAAGAAAACTTTTAAATACATATTTACTTATTTATTACTTCTAAACATCATTCTGAAATATTAAAAAGAATCAAAGACTTTTTTCCCCCTATTAAAAAAGAAACAACAACAAAGGATTCAGTACTCTATTAAAAAAAAAAAAAAAAAAAAAAAATCAAGCTTTTTGGGTGAGAAGCTGCATTTCTTAGTAATCCCTTGGTCAAAATTAAAATTGCAGCTTCAAAAGGACCAAAAACATGTAATTGTTAAAGCACAGATAGCATTGTACATTTTGTGCTGGAGCTTGTCATAGAATCATAGATATGCTCAGGTTGGAAAGGACCTTAAAGATTATCAAGTCCAACTGCCACCTAACCATACTACCCTAACTAGCAACCCTCTGCTAAATCATGCCCCTGGGCACCACATCCAAACAGTTTTTAAACACATCCAGGGATGGTGGCTCAACCACCTCTCTGGGGAGCCTATTCCAGTGCTTAACAGCCCTTTCTGTAAAGAAGTGTTTCCTGAACTTACCCTGGCACAACTTGGCCATTTCCCCTCGTCTTGTCACCTGTCACCAATGAGAAGAGACCAACCGCACTCTCGCTGTAAGCACCTTTCAGATGTTGGAAGAGAGCAATAAGGTCTTCCCCCTGCATCCTCTTCCCCAGTCTGAACAGCCCCAGTTCCTTCAGTCTCTTCTCATAGGGCATATTCTCCAAGCCCTTCACAAGCCTTGCTGCCCTTCTTTAAACCTGTTCCAGCACCTCAATGTCTTTTCTATATTGTCTTAACATTATACATTTATTCTTCTTGTAAACTCTCTGATTCTGAAATTAGCATCCCATCAGAAAACAAAACAAACAAACAAACAAACAAAACGCACACACACACACACACAAAAAAAAAAAGGCAAAAAAGCATGTCAAAGAAACAAACAAATCTTTCAGATCTTCAAGTTAGGTGCTGACATGCCACTACTAGAATGAATAATAATTAAAAATTTGGTAGCTTTATATTTCTGGTTTATAAAGCAGCATATTAGAAAAGGAATTACTATAAAGATAACCAATATTTATTTATTTATATGAATTTGGGAAAGCTAGGCAAATCATTCTTTTTCTTCTTCAGTAACGAGAATATGAAGGGACATCTGCGTAAATCGCTTGCAATATCATCAAATAATGTATTAAATCAGGGGCATAAGGAGTAACATGTCTCTACAGCATTACACATCACTAACTGCCAATTTTACTCTTCAAGGATTGGTCACAGTTTTCTAGAAATATGCAGAAATGAATGATGTATAAAACTTTAAACATCCTGAAGACATTTTACCTGGCATAGATACTGTAGCTGGTGTGTGATATGAAAATTATTGAGGATTTCACATAATTGCTATATACTGAATGAGTAAAAGGAAGGAAAAAAAAAAAAAAGAGGAGTTTACATTCAGTTAATTTACACTCTAGTCATCTCAGGTAGTTGCAGCCACTCTGCGTGACCAGGTGTCTTTAATGGAAAAGATTTCTGAGTCTGTCTGACAAAAGCATATACCCAAAGTACTTGAACAACTATCATCAAACATAATTTTTTAAGCTGGTGAGAATGATTCAGCCTCTCCCAAAGTCAAAAGAATATATAATTACTCTATGCACACCTAATTTTTCTGTGTACGTTCGTCTTCTGAGATTCAAGAGTACCCAAGATATTGCTTGTTGGTTATGTTGGATCATAATAAATAAATGATATTCCAAGAATGATACTATAACATAAATGGTATTAATGTGTAATTTATAAGAGATACTTGATTTTTTCCAAGTGTTGCAGCTACTGTTGGATAATTTATGCGACATCTTAGTGGAGTTTCAAACTTTGTCATTTCTTTAGATCTTTGCTACTAGAACATACTAAAGACACAGGCATACAAAGCAAAGAAGGACACAGAAAACAAAAAAAAAAAGTTTGTAAAAAGAGGGCCAAATAAAGATCTCTATAACTAGATAAATTAAAAGCAGAATTCATGTATGAATAAAAACATCACTACAAAATGTTTTAACAATTTATTTGGTAGCAATACATGTTATTTTATTGAAAGAAATCATTACACAGTAAAAGTGTGATTAAAATCTATTTATTTTAATTAGAGATATATGAATTAAAAGTGTGCAGATCCTACAAAAAAAAAAAAAAAGTACATAAGTAAGATTTTTATATCAAACCACTCTTTCATAGCAGAAAAATCTGAGCTTCAAATAAACTCCTTTTCTTAGCTAAACAATGGACTTCTTGGCAAGAAAAGGATGATGAAATAAAATGACATATCCAAGATAGAAACATGCAAAGTGTTCTGAAACAATCTAAAAAATACACATTTGCAAATCATCAGGGAACAGTTTTGCCATTGAAGTCCTGGAGCCAGGATCTCAGGTTTAAATTAATTTCAAACTTTTTCATGGATGATTAGTGAGAATTTATTTCAATTAACACTTTAAACAACAACTGACCTGGCTCTCATAATACAGTTTTTATTTTCAACAGAAACTTAAGCTTCTAAATGTCTATGTTCCATTGATTAATCAGTTTTAGAATTTCGACTCTGGAGTTCTGTTGAAAAAATAATGCATGGTCTGGAGAAGGGGAAGAAAACTTCCTTTGCATGCATGACCTTCTTCATGATCAGAATCCAACATCTACAATATTATGTCCTCATAAAATGAATTAACCTCCCCATAAAAACAAAACTTGCACAGTTACACTCCATCCATCTATTTCTTGCTATGCCAGCACTGGTATTGTTGTACTGAATCTAAAAAGTAGAAATGTCTCAAGTCTGGAAGATGGATTTTCTGTATTGAATGTTGAATTTTTGGTGTAACTAAAGCACAATTTGTATTTTCCCTTTCTTTCAATCAATAAGAAAGTCATACAGAAATGTTCCCTAAGGATAGCACTTAAACAGTCAATGTTTATCATGTGCTTATTGTTGCTTAGCACTAAGGAGAAGCAAGGCAAGAGCCATTTAGTGTTAGGTAAGCACCTACATCTTAGCTGACCACTTCAGGCCGTTTTCATAATCAGTGAGGATAAACTGACATTTTTGGGGCAGTAACTCTTCACATTCCAAACCGGATGTAAAGAATAAACCGTATGATATGCCCTTTAACTGAGATAGTGTTTCTAGAATTTGACCATCTAACGTTTAGTGAGTCAGTATTGCAGCTTATTTCTCATTTCATTGCTATCAAGATATTAGTGATAGGAGTAGAATGGTCTCAAGTTGTGCCAGAGGAATTTCGGGTTGGATATTAGGAAAATTTTCTTCTTCGAAAGAGTGATCAGGCACTAGAATAAGTGGTCCAGGAGGATGTTTCAGACACTATCCCTGAATGTGTTCAAGAAGAGTTTCGATGTTGTACTAAGGGACGTGTTTTAGTGGGGAAATATTGGTGGTAGGAGTAGGATAGCTGGACTAGAGATCTTGGAGGTCTTTTCCAACCTTGGTGATTCTATGAACTTGATTCTATGGTTTCTAGGATTTTGGCAGCAACTTGATCAGCAAATTTCAAATAGAAAATGCTGTATCATTGTCAGGAACCAGTATAATACAAGTGATTATGTTCCTTGACCCACAAGCTGATTTATGAACAGACTCAGCTTTTGAGCCCTATTGTAAGCAAGCAGTTATGTATATCTTTGAATACATGCAGGTAAGTCTAGAGAAATTTTTCTTCATTCTGAATAATTTTGTCATATTACAAGAAAGGTGTATATTTTTCTATTTCATTTAGTTTTATTTTCACCATATCATAATTTTATTTCTATCATTTTCTATCTATATAATGAAATGTATTCAGTTCTTCAGTTTAGTGTCATTATGAAGTGGTCTTAAAAGCACAAGCCCATTTATTTCAAAAAGGTAACTGTAGATCTAAACAGATATTTGATCAGATTAATATAATGAGAGGAACGTATTTATTGAAGAACAATAGAAGATAAATGGGAACCTCACTGTCATCCTTTACTAGCCCTCACTGTTTTAGAAAAGAAGTATCTTGACAGAACAAGTATTTACTTTCACCTTTACACAAGAAAAAACTTATGTTTGTAGGTTTGAATTGGCCTTCTCACTTTTTGTCTCTCCAAGCATATTCAACACCAGCAATGTTATTGAATGCCTCTTTCCTAAATCCAGTTCAGAGCTGGACAATATATGTCATAAGATACAGAATTATCTTAATTATTTTTGGCAGATACTCAAAACCAAGGGAAAAAAAAATCTGGCATTTTTAATAATTCTCATTTTAACAAAAGACTGAAAAGCAGATGTAATATAATCCAGAGCTTTGAGTAATGCCAGTATAAGTTTACTTGGACTTTCAGTAGTTATTGCAACACTTGAAATATTCCATTTTTTTTTGGAGTCTTCTTGAGACCAGCTCTATCCTTGAGGTGTCAGATTAACACTCCACTCAGAAGACAAATTGTTCATGGGCATGCTGGACATATGAGAGCCATTAGACAGTGTGATCTACATTCTTGAAAAATGAAAAATTCTAGGCAACATTACATTTTATATATGCAAGATGTTTATTATTACTGTACCAGCAATAAATGTTTAGAAACTGGAGAGAGTTCACAATGATTCTGACTAGGAACATATGAGGATGGAGCCATTGAATTCTGGCATGAAATAAAAGATCTGGAAGCTATTATGCATTTAGCTCTCTATGAGTATTTAATTATATCAATAGGAGAACACAATTTCTGTTGCGTGCTTTGTGATGAATGTCTTCATTTATTCACGTTACAATGAATGATAGATGAGTTCAAGCCAGATGTGGGAACTCACTTGCAATTTACTTAAAGTATCTTAGTGAAATTTCTTCTAAAGTTCACAGGACACCTCACTGAATGTCATGGGAATTAATGTGATATGTAAAATTTGATTACTGCTTGAGGATTGAATTTGCTTTTGATAGGCTATATAAACATAAATGGTAACAAACATCAAATGTTATGTGATTAACTGCTTTTTAGAGAGTGATAAAATCCTCTTCAATGAGAAAAATTGGTTTCAGCTTCAAAGTTTCTCATCCAACCTATCATAGGAATGAAAATAGCTGTTAAGCAGGCTAATAGTATTCAACTTAGTTTAACAGATGATTCTATCAGAAGAAGGTATTCAGGGTAGGGAAAAGATTTTTTTGATAACAAATGAAATACATTCATATCTACATTCAATACATTCTGATCTTTTAAAGGTTCTTGAAAAACATAATGACAAAGAAATAATTTCTTGAATTTTACTGATAAAATGAAAAAAAATACTTCATAGTATTGGTGTGAAGTTATGCTCACTACACTAGGAAGAAAATAAGGTCTCCAAGGAATGTATTGTTAATTATAAAATGTGAAGGACAAATATCAAAGAAGATTTAAGACATTCATATTGGCTGATAGCTTGGTTTATTTAAAAACAAAATGATTACATTAAGAAAGTTCAATTTATTTACACACTTTATTTGTCCTTACATACTAAACAGTTAAAAATATATACTTACAGTTCATCCTTTCATTTTGACTGTCCTAAATTGTTTATGTCTCCTCCTACTTGATCCACCAATTCTGCAGTTAATTGCACTGGCAAACCCAAGAAAAAAAGTTCTTTAACTAATAGTTTTTTCACCAGATGACAAAATTTGCCATTTCAGATTCATTCTAATTCTATGGAAAAGTAGGAAAAAAAAGGAGATTTCACTGCTTTGAAGATGTAGAAGGGTTTTTTTTTTTTTGTGAGATGCTGCTGTAAAACTTATGCTATCCAGCTGAAGGAAGCAAAAAAAGCAGTAATAGTTAAACTTTATACTTCTTGATTATGGTATTCTTCTATTTTTAATTTTCAAAACACTAAATTAAAAACTACATTTTCAAAAACTCCTATATTTGGTACTTCAGTTGCCCCATTTAGTGAGAGAGGGCCCATTTTTAACACTTGGGATCCTCCATATGTGTTTCAAAGATTGATTTTAAGTTTCTTTGTTAAGAACATACCTCTCTCCATTTACTTCATAGAGACTTCTGACTCAATAACTGAAATATCATTCTTAAAATGAAAGATAGAGCATGAAAACATGAGAACATTTGAATGGCATGAATAAATGTATAAAAGAGATATTTCTACATGCCTCTGTCCCCAGCAATTTCCAACCAAGTAATTTGAAATTTCCTGTATATACAGTACTAAAAATTACTTTCGTAATTAACGTTGTTCATTATCTCTGATTTTTTCTTTTTTTTGTTATTCCTATTTCCCAGTATTCTCATATTCATTTTTGTTATTTCCCATTCTTTGTCTTTGTCCCATCTAGGCTTTCTATACACATTCAATGTGCACTATGTAAAAGTACTTCCAAGATACAGCGACTTTTTAAGGAAAATAGCCTCCTAGTGAGATATATATTCATTCCTCACTTTTGGGACATTGCAGTTTCTCAGAGGCCTACTAATTAGCTGAATCACAGTAAAAAATTGGGAATATTTCCTAGGATAAGTATCAATAAATTTCTTAACAGTGATAATATCTGTGTTACTTTTTATGGATTACAGCAGTCCAATCTAGCTTCACCCATACATTTTCAGCTACCAATAACTACCACATGTTGTAGTGAAAAAATTCCTCTGATTTAATAGGAATAAAAATGTAAATATGAAAACAATAGGAAGATTAAAAAAAATAAATTAAATTAAAATTTATATATAGCCAGATATACCCTGAAAACTTCAATGCTTCCATAACATCCACATGCATTGTTTCTATTATAATAGAATCAATATGGGGCAAAGTTGTTGCTGTTTCTTTTCCTCCCTATAGGATAGTTATTTGTCCAAGGGATGGAAAGTTACTGTACTAAGAATTTCTTAATGTCCAGTATTTGTATAACAGATATTTTAGCTGAAGCCTACTATGTAATTGACACCATTTTCTAGTGGCCTAAGTCTGAATAACAATGAGATATGAAGAATTCCTTAGTTTAATTTCTGTCGGGCTGGGAAGACATGATGCATTGCATATCTTCATTGTACCTGACCTCAGAACAATGAACAAGCAAGTCTCTCAGCAGAGTCATCTTTCAGTACTAAGAATATATATATATATATTTGGACCAATATCAGCTGCCATTTCTTTCTAATACAGTTAATTTGTGGTTTCCTCTTCACTGTTTCCTTTTTGTGCAGTAGAACTGAACAATAATGATTTATTATTTTCATACCAGAAAAAGGGTTGAGACTGTGAAAATCCACAACAAATGTATTATTTTTTTTTTTTTTAATTCTCTTTTATTTTCAGTGTGAAGAAACTAGCTACTAAATAAGTGGTGAAGTTTAAAAAAAGTACTGTTCCTATTTCTCTTGGACTGAAATTGCAGTTTTAAAAACACAACTTTGCCATAATTTTTTCATCTGGATGTTTCTTAGAGAGTGCTACTTAAGAAGTAACAATCCTCCCAAACCTAAAATGACTTGGCAAAATATGTTTTTTTACCATAAAGGCAATCTTTCCAGACAGCATTGCATTAATTAGAAAAGTGCAATATTCTAAAACTGTTTTAATCATAAAGCTGGACTGGTGGAACTTGCTAGTTCTTAGTTTATAAAACTGAAAATGAAAATTATATACACTTTTATTTTTTTACATTTTACCATGTTATCAGTCTCAAGATACTTTAGATCTACTGGTTCATGAAGATAATTTTAAATCAGTTCTTTGTAGGAAGTTACATCTGTTCTAATGGACTTCATTCAAAATGGTGTAGATATTAGGTCTGCTTCAAGCCTATTTCCAAAGATACGTACCTTGGCTTATAAAAAATTTTTAAAATATAAAATAAATAAACCAGTGAGACCAGTGCTTTCCAGTCATTTCTGAGGAAGATATTAATACATTTCCGCTTAGATTTTCTGCTGTTACAGTTTATTTAGCTGTCTTTTCTGACATCTAGTAATGACTAAATAAGGATTCATAGGATATTTTCAGGCAGCCTCTGTCTTTTTGTTTAGCTGCGTATAGGAATACAGTATATAGTGGCAACCATTTTCCAGTGGAGGTGGAACTTAGTGTTAAGATGGGATAATTAAGATGGGATAATTCATGTTACTTTGATCTGTTATATTGCTTTTCTGTAATTCTGATTAAAGTGAGTAGACAAGGATAAACTGAATTTTAATTCACTAAAATTTTAAAGCCTATTGAGAACACAGCTGGAAGTTATTCTTAATTAGTTATCAAGAAAAGGAAGTCACTTTTTTCATATATATACATATAAATATATATATATATTTAAATTCTCCAATTTATATGGCCATTCTCTATTTCCAGTTTCTATTACATTCTATTCTTCCACGAACCCCTGAGGCATCCACCCCTCAAATGCCCAAGAACAACTGAAAGCAACTGAACTATTCTACAGTTATTACAGAGGAAAGTCTTTCCTCTATAATAGGAAATAAGAAGTGTTTGGGTTTTGTTGTTGTTGTTGTTGTTTGTTTTTGTATAAAAAATGTATATCAATACAAATAAAAACATTTCTGCATTATTTTCTAATTAGAAGGAAAAGCACAATAGTTTGTATGCATGACATATGGAGAAATCCTAGAAATGAAGACAAAAGATGATCTCATACACTATCAAGAATTTGGCAACAAGCTTTGACAGACTCATATAAATTTATACTTCTATGTGTTACGTTTTCAGACAAGCATTTTCTTACTTCCTCCCATGCTGCTTCTTATGTTACTTACAAAGATAAACTATGTAATTTTTCCCTTTTCAAATTCTTTCTTGAGGTTCTAACTTCCATTCTTATTAAAACGTCATTTTAAAACCTTTTCCTCCTGCTTTTTTTTTTTTTTTTTTCCTTTAAGCCTGAAAGCTATTTAGACCAGAGATCACCCTTTTATATGGGTGTCTTTGCATCTGTAAGTTTATAAAGCTTTTAGAATACTGATGTCTCATCTATAGTGCATTTGTGTTGATAACACTGGAAATGTTAAATGGGAAATGCATAGCAAAATTGATAAAAGCACTTAAAAGCTACAGTGTACTTTGAACATACAGAAAAATGCATTCAGACAATTCAGAGAAGTTGGTCAGGCACTGGAACAGGCTGTCCAGGGAGGTGGAGGAGTCACCGTCCATGGAAGTGTTCAAGAAACATTTAGGTGTTCATGGACATGGTTTAGTGGGGAAGTATTGATGGTAGGTGAATAATTGGACTGGATGATCTTGGAAGCCTTTTCCAAGCTCAATGATTTTGTGATTCTGTGTTTCTATGAATATTTGTTCCTATTACATATCTCTTTCCCTCTCTGTGATACTATGCTTCAGTCTGGGTAAACAGACATAAGTATTATTTGATCAGCAAACCAGACAAAAGTCTTTCACTACTTCATTTTAAGTTTCAACTGCTGAAGTTGATGCTCTGTTCTTCAGCTCTTCAAGTAGCTGACTGAGCACCGAAGTGCACAGATTTTGCAGAAAAGGCTGCAAACTTTAACATGTAAATATAGTGATGTATGTTCAGATGTGCTCTTTTTCCCACCTCACTCCAGCGTTGTTTATTGAAGGAATAGTGTCATATTTTCACAGAATTAAGTTTATATGTAAATGATATGCATATAGCAAACCTTAAAATACAACTCATTATCACATCATAGAGGAAGCTCTGTATTTCCACAATTCTACAAACTCAAATGTACACAGCACTCTGCAGTTAGCTCCATCTTTTCACCAGCAATTCTGTTTCTACTTCAAAATACTATACCAGTAATGTATCTCACTAATTCAAGAATGATAAACATTGATACTATCCCAATAAATACTGTATTACTTTCTCAAGGGTGACTGATAGTGTGCCTTTAACAGCTTTATTACTAGGGCAAAGTTCCATGGGTAACAGCAGTGAACTGTCAAAGGTACTCATAAAGAAATAACAATAAGCTTACATTTATAAAGTGCTTGTCATCCCAAAGGAGGCAAGACTACTTTCCAAAGTAGATACAAAAGAAACATAGCAACATCTGTTACTGAATACAACTGGCTCTAAGAGGAGGATGAAAAATATCATGAGGTTATGAAACGTACACCACAATCTTTACTGAATAAAAAGGAATAGAAAGTTATTTTTTACTTCTCTTTAAGGTAACTCTTCAAGAGTGAAGCAAATGAGATATGAGCTATGAGATATGGTTTAGTAGCTTGTGGTAGCAATGGTAATGGGACAGTTGGAGCAGATGATCTTGTAGGTCCTTCCCAACCTTGTGATTCTATGATTCTAAATCGTGATGGTCTTGGTTGGGTATTAGTTCTGAACAGAGTGCCATCTCATATCCACATTGCGTTTTTTAATCTGAGATCTCATTAACAACTAGGGTGATCCTAAAGATCCTACAAATGAGACTAGGAGTGATCACAGAGAGTGAAATGTAGAACACATTCAGGGAACCTCTACACACTTGAAGTCTACTTTAATTAAATAAGTAGATAAAAAGAATAAACAGGAGAATAGATGGCTATGGGTCACAGATATATGAATACACACCTACTGAGCAGATACATAATCAGTTCATTATTGGGCAACTAAGAGGTGGAGCATGAAAGTAAAGGAAGCAATTAAGATAAAGATTTTTATTATTATTATTATTATTATTAAGCATTTAAGATCATCTAAGGTGGTGACTAGTTCCTTCTTCAAGTGTTTTTTTTCAATTTATTATTATTTCCAAAGTTTTCAGGGATTAAATGATGAGAACCTCTGTCTTTCCTACTAAAGCTCTGTATTGGCTTTATTGTGAAAAATGAAAAGAGCAATCCTACAGTAAAAAAAAAAAAAAAAAAAAAAAGTCCTGCTTGCAATTCTGGAGGGATGTCATTATGTCCCCTGAAGGTGCTGATATGTAGCAGCTACCAATTCCTAAATACATTTAGTGTTTCTACATATCTGTATATGCTCCAGCGTGCACATATGCCCACCTAATGCACATACATACAAACACATATTCTAAAGATACTTCTGGCAGTTTTCCGCATTCATGCTGCTTTTTGTCAAAGGATTTTGAAGCACTCTGCAGACATTATCTAATAAGTAGGTAAGGGATATTGCTGTGCCTGAATGTTTGTCTGCTGACCTACTGGGAATTCTTCTGGCGTCTCTGACAAAATTCTGTCAGCCTCTGGCAGGCAGGTGAAAGCACAGAAAGAAAAACACGGAAACAAAAACAAAACGCCCTGCCTCATGCCTTGTGTGATCATGTAGGATCATACCAGTTGAGGCCACAAGAGGAAAATGCATTTGAATGCCAAGCACATAAAAGTCCTACAAAGGCAAACATCAAAATTAGCAATGGATGGGAAAGTCAACAAGAGGCAAAGTGGTCAGTTTGATCTTCGGAGTTATCATTCATGAGTGTGACACTATGATTATACAATGTCATGCAGGTAACACAAATGTTAAACAAATCAGCCATCTTGAAATTTCTTAAACTCCTACTTTACAGCTTTAGATTCAGATGTGTTTTTGATACTTGTAATGTCTTTCTTTGTTAGATTCCCTAATGAATATAACAGTCTTTACCTTAACAGGAAATCTGGACTGACCATTTGAGGCCTGTTTTCTTTATATCTTGTGGCTCACAGGTTTGTTTTTGGACACCTAATAAATCACTCACTAACATCTAAGAATTTGACAATTCCTCCTTGCAACCTCACAGCTAAAGCAAGAAGTGCAAAATAGGTAACAAAATTGAGCTATTTCCATTCTTCTGATCTAAAATGCTCACCTGGTGGACTTAGGGATATTTTTCACTCAGCGTTCTTCAGCCTTAGTTTCAAATTTTACTTAATTTGTACTGCAAATTGCATTGCAATTAGTAATTCCAGACCCTTCTTTCTATACATGGCTGTCATGGATTTCACCCCATGCCCCTTTCTAAGTCAGGCAGCTTTTTGACTGGTGGGAAACTCCAGGCACAGCCAAACTCTGCTACACCTAATTAGTGAAAACACACCTTGCTTTCATTTGGTTGGCAGACAAGACAAAGATAATTACAGAATAAATGCCAGCTCTCTGAGGCCTTTCTTCCCCTTTGGATTGTAAGGGGTAAGGTTTAGACCCTATGTGTTACATTTCCTTCAGGCATTGAAGAAATGAATTAATGTCATTTCAGTTTGAGTAAGCAATCAAGAAGATGGTCCCAAAATTGTTAAAGGTAACATTTATTGCATTGACAGGTATGTAAATATGCTGTGATCTCACTGGAGACAATGCAGTTTTTCTGCATATTGGTGTAACGAAAGCAGAGTGTGACCCAAAAAACCTACATGTGTCTTAAAAAGCTTTGGAAATTTAACTCATAAATATATTATAGCAAATCAAACCAGCTTTCTCTTCCTCAGTAAAATATTCATGTTTGACTTTCATGGAATTCCTCCTAGACTGAGGCAATAGAGGATGTTCAGCTGATTTGCCCTCTCAATAATACATTCAGTGGGCCCTACACCATAGCTCCTCAAGGGAACGGAGTTGCTTACATGATATACTTTCTGGCAACAGAATTGCCTCCTGTGTGATTAGCAAATATAAAAAGCAGGATAAAAGTCCTCTTAAACTTCCATTGTTTCACCAGGTCACAATGAAGGCAGATCTAAAATGTTTGTAGCTTTCTTTGAAAAATATTAAACTGACTAAATTAATATGTATATCTTAAGAAAGATATAAGTAGTGCATTAACAAAGAACAAAAGAAGCAGGATTCTGTTTGTGCTTGCTTGTAAAATGTCTTTTTTCTTTTCTTAGAACACCAAGGATAAAAAATTCTTATAATTAATAATTATTTTATTAAAAATCACAATAAGAATTTATTTTAATTTTATATGAGATAACTTTTCCTCTCTCTCTTACAGAAATAATCCAACAAAAATATATTTAATATTTTTTAGACAACAGAATTGTGAGAGAAACCATACAACCTATTAAGATGTTTCTGTTCAGCTGAACTCTTTGAATAAGAATGGGCACAAGGACTGTGTAGATCAGTACTGGTAAAACAGGGATTTTATTCTACTGATATTTTCAATGGTAAAAGCATCTCAAAAGAGTGCCTGGTGACCTGTCATTACCAATTAACCTCACTGAACCCTGTGCCGGAAGGAACCTACATCTATTAGGTGATCAAAGGGACATGGAGACTTAGAAAAAATAGGAGTGAAACAACGTAATAAAGGCGGTCTATAGACACCATTAATGACATGAAAATCACTGAGTTGCAATTGCTTTAAGTAAATGTGGTTTCAAAGATGTCCAAAGGGTGGATGAGGATTTAGCACATAGGATTATGCAGGGTCAGCATATCTGAATCTTGAAAGAGCTACAAGGCTCTCAGCTACTGCACATTAACTGGGGCTAGTAGAGGTGGCTGATCTGGTTTTGTTCCCACACCTCAGAGCTACAGTAATCTCTGGAATTTCATTTCTTTAAGTATGTAAAAGCGGACTTACAGAAAACTTGTATATAAAAAAACCTCATCGTCAGAAAACACGGTCAGTTTTGTGTCACTGGCTTCTCCTTTTTGCATCTTTGCCTTTACAGCAGATTGTTTACGGCAGACTACTGGGATGCTGCACCTGCCTAAGTGCATGGTGATGTGCTTCATGCCTCCCACGAGATGGAGCCTCAGAGTTACTGTGACACCACGCGCCCCTGCCCAAAGGAAATAACGGCCTGCAGGTGTCCAAGTCACCTTGCCGAGGTAGTCTCTGTGACATGTACCTCACACCTCATCAGGCAAACTGAAATTGCACATTTTGACTGTCTCCAAACGAAGGAATCTTTTATATTGCCTAATAAATGTGGACAGGTGCTAAGAATGATACAATCTAGCAGCAGACTAGTCCTCCAGAGTGGAAAATACAACAAATCCCACTACTCTGGACATACAACATGAGTATGAGTTGCTCTTATGAAATCTGACTTGATGAAATCAGCAAGGCTGGCCTCAAAGGAAGAAAGGGAAATGAGAGTGAAGGCAAACTTATTCCTTCTCTACCTTACAACTTCCAGGTCAGGGTTTAGATGAGCTCTGATTTAGCTGTGCTATAATCTCCAGTTCAGGCCTGATTAAACATCTGTAAAGACAACAAAAGTCAAAGCTTAGATCAGATCTTATTAAACAGAGTAATAGTAGAGGCATGGGTAATATAAAACCAATGAAATAAAAAGCTGTGATGGACAGAAGCTTTTTTTTATTGTCAGTTCACTGCCTCACCCAGGAAGCGAACATACGACTGTAGCAAGAGTTGTATGTTGATGGTGTGGAGTCTACTGAGAGGATGGTGAGGCACTGGCACAGTTCTGAGAAGGTGTGCATGCCCCATCCATGGAGATGTTCAAAGCAGGTTGAATGGGGCCTTGGGCAGCCTGATTTCTGTGTCATCTAGGGGGTGACAACCCTGCCTATTTCAGAGGTGTTAGAACTTGGTGATCTTTGAAGTCCCTTCCAACCTAAGTTATTCTGTGATTCTATACCAACAACCGTTTTCAGCCTTCATGCTGATGTTATTTGTAGAACTGGATCTCAGTCAAGCAACAATCTCAGTCAAGAAAACATGAAGGAAGGATGGAAGGAAGGAAGGAAGGAAAGAAGGAAGGAAGGAAAGAAGGAGATTTAAAACAAGCAACTGTTTTAATTAAAGATTGGAAAGAAAAAAAGAAAAAGGAGAAGGAAGAAAAATTTGGGGATGACTTAAATATTTCATTACGCCTCCTTGCTACAGTTTTGTGTCTTTTCATGTATAGATCAAAGTAAACAAACAGTTCCTTACTTACGACATATTTAAATTTTTATTTGGTTCAATTCTTTTGTTAAAAGAAAAGTGATATATAACATCACCTAAACCAGCTGTTAGTTTTATAACTGATATTGTGACAGGAAGGAGGTAAAATTGACACCACATCTCATCTCAGTCAAGAGCCAGCTAATGAACAGTATCACAGTTGATACAGACTTGAATTCTATCATAAGGCACATTCCACATGAAAATACAATAATGAATTGCCAAAGAGAGAAGGAGAAAAAAAAAGTTTTACACTGTGCTGAAAAGCAGTAAAGTGACAGCTCTTGCTTTAACAAAAAAAAAAAAAAAAGACCTTCAGCTCTAAGAAAGGAAAGCAATGTGATTTTGTTTGTTTAAGAAACATAGGAAACTTATTGCATGGTAAATGAGGAAAGTGTGAGACTGAGAATCATAAGACCTAATGTTCCGCAAGAGGTCCTCTCTGATGAAGTCTCTTCAATGGGGAAATCATCTCCAAATGTTGTGAAGTGGGGCACTGGTACACTGGTAGCCAATCAGTCATCAAAGGAAAGCAAATCATCTTGATATGAGAAAGAAAGACAAATATGATTTGAACTCAGTATAAGATTAAAGCAATTTAAGCATACTTTTCATACATACTCCCTCACATCTATCATTTGTCTTTTTGTAGTGGTGTTATCTATTTTGACTTCTATGAGGAAATTTTTCTAGTCACACCTTCCTTTAATCTGGTTGAATTAAGTATGAATCAAATGACAGGATAACAATAAAGCATTAATTCCTCACTCCACATTGTGAAAAATCTATGAAAAGGGCACTGGGGCACTGAAAACACCATTTGCCAGCACTTTTTTTCAGATTACGAAGAATAATGGAGTGCATTCTCTTCCCATCCTCTATTTCAGCTGCATGGACCAGATGGGGAACCACCTTTACAACTCTCAAGGCAAAACTGTTTCCCAGTGACTGCAAGTGATTACCAAAGGTATCTGGCATGAAATGAGACACTGGGCTGCACATTTGATCCTCAGCGACCTACAGGTAGTTCAATTGTTTCTTCATTAATTAAAAAGTCTCTTCCTCTCTCTTATTATTATCGTTATTTTAAATTTTATGATATCTGAGGGAGACCCAGGACTGTATTATGACTGAGAGAAGAAACTATGCTATGTTGACACAATCTTTAATAAAATAAACGTTTTTATTTCAAATTTGTCCCAATTTAATCCACTTTTTTTTTTTTTTTCTTTTTTTTTTTCCCATTAGATACTATTTTGTAAAAGCACTTTAGTAACCACACAGTTCTTACGCCTAACATATTTAATAAATGAACTAGCAATGAACGTTGACCAAGAAAACTACAGTTAATTTAACACAACTCATACATTCATTTCTTAGCCATGGGGACTTGACTTTAAACTGTCTGAAGGTCAAGCATACAGCAACTGCTACAGAATCCTTCAAGAACACAAGCCACACCACACATCTGCTACTTCTTGCTTAGAACAATTCAACACAGTTAGGAGCCTCTCTTTAAAAAGGAGCTGAAGATAAAGTAAACATGGCAAATGAATTACCCTTCTCCCTCTGGAGAGGTCATGTTCGAGGTTCACTGGCAATGCAAGATGGTGAAGCTTGCACCAGTGCCCACCTGCTAGGGATTAAACAGAGAACTACAGTTTCCAGTGCAATCAATGCCTAGTCTTTAACAAGCTTTAAATTCATCTCTGGAATCTCTGACAGGCTAATAATCCATTCATTGATGTCTGTTAATATGTGCCCTGTGGAGATGTTCTAACTGAAAAACAAAAGAAAAGGCGTTCACATTTGTTATTTGGAGAGAGATGGAGCAGAGAATCCTTAGTGCCATGGAGAGTGAAACGACTGCAAGAAGGGTTTTATTGCACATCTCTCAGCAGGATGTTTAGAAAATAAAGATCCAACACATGCTGCAACAATAAAGTGGTTGCTTCTTGGCCAGATGCAGTGTTCTGGAATTGTTCCCTTTATTTATTTCAAATGGACAGACACTTCTTACTGTGTGCATCAAGCAGGTGTGCGTGGGTTCAAAAAAGTTACAGTGAACATTCTCTGATCCTCTGTTCCTCTGGATTTTTGGAGAGGAAAGACATGAAGGTTAACAACCAGAAATTTAAATGCTACGACTTCATCAATCTCTTCTCTCAACCTCATTAGCCAAGAGAAGTGACCTAGCTCTGTACATGCACAAAGATTACAGGTGTCTCATTCTGCAAGACACCGAAATTTTGATGAAGACATCTAAAACCCCTTCACCACTTCATGCGGTCCCTATGATTCTGGCATGTCTTATAGACACAGTTGAATGCTAGTTAAACTAACTGTAAGTATTTTACAGTAACTTCAAAAAAGTCTGAATAGGCATAAACATACAGACAAAAATTGAGTGAAATGCAACTATACCAAGAGCGTATTCAAATTCAAAGTTTTCTCTTGATTTGGCAAATTTATAAATATGTTATTATCATTTAATATTGTTTTTGTATTTTGGTTATGTTTTAATTAAACTGAACATTTACTTGCATCAGCAAGTAAAAAATTACCATGTACTTATTAGTAATTAGCTTTAATTCAATCATAAAGAGTTTGCAGAAGAGAGGTTGCTGTTTGTCTATATAAGGATGACAGTTTTCCTGACATTAATGAAAAGAAGGCTGGAGAACTTGTTAAAATTAGTTTCACTAATGAAGTTCAATGCAGACTTCTACTAAGCAATAACAAGTCTTAGAAAATTTGGATCCTTTATATCACCAGTTACCAGTTTTTTGTATCATCTTCCAAAATAAAACATCATGTTGACGGTAATGTCTTTATTCTTTAATAGAACTAAAAAGCAAAAAATATAAGGAGAAATATATAAATTAAGAAATTGTTGGAAGCATTGTGAGAGTCTTATTTTGGAAAACAATGAAAAGAATAGTGACAGCTGAAACTGTAATTTATTCTCTTAGTTTCCTACCTTCTAGCCAAAGCTTAATTTGTTTTGTAGAAACATAACTTAGCCACTGTCTACATCATTTCATGAAAAAAAATCTTTTGAAGGCCTAGAAATTATGCCAATTTTATCCATTATTATATTTATCTTTCAAAATCTGAGGCTTATTAACACAATTTTTGTATTTTTGTCTTACCTATTTTCTTAACAACTAAGACTTTTTGAAACAATTTCTCTATTAAAAGCCAACAATAAAAACAAAGCACCACCAACAAAACAACTGAACAAATAAACAAAAAACAAAACAAAACAAAACAAACAATCCTGAAAGTGGAAGAAAAAGTTGGAAAAAGTTGTTCGCCATTCTGAAGATTTAAACTAGAAATAATTGAATAAAAATTCCCAGGAGTTGATTCAAGCAATAAATAAATGGAATCATTCTGCCCCTCTTTCAGTGTTGACTGCAATGATGTATTGATTGTAGTCAACACTGAGAGAAAACCTCACTACAATTTTAATATAATAAGATAGATTTTCACATAAATACCTATATCTATGCAGAATTACTTTGGGAGGGGGCACATGGGAAACCAGCAATTCAGCAATAGCACTGAAAAATCTCTCCCATTTTAAGTTTGTTTGAATACCCTATAATAATACATCATTTGCTTTTTTCCAAAGGTTTTCCCACCTAAAGGGAAAAGTTAAGACGCTGTTATCTAAATCAGCATAGTAATATACCACAGAGTCTTGAAAACTGCACTCTGTGACAATGACCAGATAACTTTGTACTGTATTTTAAACTGCAGTCTCTAATTGAAGCCTAACAAGTTAAATTTTTGCTTTGCTTTCTCTCTGTATCAAATTAGCTGTGAAGAGTAGCTGTGATGTAGTCATCTTTCCAGCACCCACTGTGGTGAAGACAGATGCAAAGAAATCATTCATCTTCCCTGCAATCTTGTGCTTTTTGACTGGTTTCTCTGTACTCTGGAGGCCCAGCAGACCCAGTGACTCTCTCTACAATACTTCTGATCTGTCAGGATAATTTAAAAGAGGATTTCGTTGTCTTTATGCTCTCAGATTTTTTCTTAATCTTCTCTTATATCTTGCCTTTCAAATCTTACATTCCTTTATGTTAACACTATTTGTTCTGCCTTTCTAATGTTTAAACTGGGCCATGTAACCTCTCCTTCTTGCCCATGTAGTTTTGCTATTTTATGCCTTTGTGCATCCTTTCAATTCATTCATATATATTTATTTTCAGATATGTAAGAATGCCATATATTCTCTGAGCAACTTCCATGATGACTGTTGGATTTTCATTTTCTAATTTTTCTCTTATCTACTTTTAAAAATGCCCTCCTTTTCTATTTTGGTGCTATAAAACTTGGGACAGGTACACTTAAATTATTTAAGATTTAATGAGCAAAATATATACTAAAAAAGAAATACTTGTAGGAGTACACAGGCAATATAATAAATATAATACTAGAAGTATTGTACTGTTTCTACAATTGTCTTTTTTTTTCATAATTCAAAACAATGTGTTCTTTCTTTTAAAAGCATATAACAGATCACAAGTTTTTTTCAGTTTTTTTATGTCACTTCTGAGAAAACTATCCATAAGCAAAGATTTTAAATGATTTGTCATAGACAAACATGGTATGATAGTAACATAAAATGGGTGATTGCCGTGATCATGAGTTTACTCATTTATATATATAATTAAAAAATTATATAATTAATTACATGTATTTTAAACACAGTAAGTAACAATATTTAATTACACTGCAGTTTGTATTTACAATAGCATAAGGCATGTATAAAAATGCACCATCATATCACATAGAACCATAGAATCATAGAATGGCCTGGCTTGGAAGGGATCACAATGATCATCTAGTTTCAACTCCCCTGTTATGTGCAGGGTCACCAAACACTAGAATAAACACTTTTTTTTTTTTTTTTTTTTTTTTTTTTTTTTTAATCTTGGCAATGTGTAGAAATGTTAGGTGTCTAAAGACAGCTCCACAGTTATTGAGTCTTAATGAAACAATTTTTGTTCTAATTTTATACAATATTGTGTTAATTAAAATGAATCTGTGTAATCCTGCCTAAATATTTCTCAGCAAAATTGCTGTTCAGTGCAATAATTCTCAGCATAATCTTGATAAAAAGACCATTCTTCAGTGGTCCAGGAGGATATATTTGTTGCTATAAATATTTATACATAGGCATGATTTATTTCCTTGACATTCTTTGAAGTTGTTTGTGTTCTCTGAGTACCAATGCATCAAGGAAAGACAGCAGTCGAATGTCATTTTCCAAAGCAAACTATAAGTGGATGGCCCTTATTAATACTAACTGTAGAATTGTTTTCATCACCTCCAAGTACCACAGCGTAAAATGTCGATTAAACAAAAAAGATTGAGCCAGCTCATATAGATAAATGGCATTGTATTTTCTTGTGTTTTCTTCTGAAGTGCCAAGTTCCAGGAAGTTTATGTTTAGAATGGGAATTCTAAAGACAATTAAAAAAAAAAAAAAAAAAAAAAAAGATAAAAGAAGAAAAAGAAGAAAAGATTTAAATTTATATAAATATATAAATAAATTTATAATTATAATTTATAATTTAAAATTTATAATTTATATAAATTTGCTGTGGGTGAGTGAAACAAAAACCACCTACAACTTTTTGTCACAGAAATCGCTGATGACAGGTTGAAAACTTTAACTAATAATGATAATAATAATTACTTAATATTGTCAAAGTGAAAATTTACAAAAGTGCTTAAACTGAAATGGAGACTGTGCACATGTCATCTCCTCATAAACAAAGAGCTGTTCCAATCACCAGTTCATTGAAGGCCACCCTTGTGTGAGTTTGTTGCTCCTGTTCACCTTGCAAGACATATGAGTTTACACAGGTCTTCAGTACAATAAATTTCTGCCTCAGGAGGAGAGATTATATTGCTAATGCTGAGAAGGAAGATATTTGTCCAATCTCCTTCTCCTCATGTAGAAGATAATTTCTCATTTGCATTACCTATGTACCAGTAAGAAATAATTCCTTCCTGGTGAAATGGAGAGATTCAAGAATCCTTTGAAGGTCAATCTGAAATGTGACTGAAATGTCAACAATTTTTTAAAGTACACCAATTGTTTAAAAGGATTCAGTTTCTTAGTGTTGCGATCTGAAATCTGTCATTAATCCAGCCAGTGGAGAGGGAGGGAAAATTTCTCAAGTGTCCCTTATTTGCTTCTTAATTTTTTACTAATGATTTTCCTATACAGTTCAGCGAAAAGTCTCACAGCCCAAGCTATTTTCCAATGGCACTACCACTGCCAATTGCTGTTAATTGTTAAAGGGACTTTTAATGATTTAGACATCTCTCCATTAGGAAAGGCTAAGACCACCAAAAAATTATACTGCTCAACCTACATATGGGAGCAATTTTCAGTCATCAGTGATTGGACTGGAGCAGTGACTGAAGGTGAAATACTGATTATAACTGTTTATTTCTTTATCTGTAGGAGTATCTGCAAATAGTGTCATCAGATCTTTTAGATTTGAAATTTGGGACAATTCTTCAGTTTGATCTTTTAATTAGTATACTTGAGCAACTAGTGATTAACATAAGTTATATATTAAACATAAGAATCTGAATCACAGGATAAATAAATAATTTTCCTAAAGACCACGGAAAAGTTACTATTATTAGTATTCTTTTCAAGGTGAATACCATTCTCTGAAGTCCCAATCTCCAAACCAGATGATAACAACTGAAGCTTGAAGCTGAGAGCAACTAATTAAAAGTGGTTGATAGTGTATGACAATATTTTTCAATCAAGATCAGGATATTTTGTAAGAATGTGTCATTGTCAATGACAAAGGATAATGATAGGGAATTTGAAACTTCATTTCAAATTCTATATTGTCAAAATTGACATTTTGAAGTATATCGGAAATTTATAGATAAAAAAGATAAAAGACGTAACAGTTAACATCAAATATTTCTGCAATTTCATGCATTTTATGTGAAATTGATAATTTTTTATCTAAGTAAAAATGTGATTGTTTTTCACAAATTGCAGATTTAGGCTGAAGTTCTGATAGTTTTTATCTCTAATATTATTCAAATATATCCTGTGGTAAAACAAGATTGTTTTTATCACTAATAAAAAACATGACAATGGTAGCTCTTGTTCACTCACAGAATCACAGAATCAGCCGGGTTGGAAGGGACCTCAAGGATCATGTAGTTCCAACCCCCCTGCCTAGCAGGGCCACCAAACATCCACATTTAGATCAGGTTGCCCAGGACCCCGTCCAACCTGGCCTTGAACACGTCCAAGGACGGGGCATCCACAACCTCCCTGGGCAGCCCGTTCCAGGGCCTAACCACTCTCCTTGTAAAGAACTTCCCCCTAACGTCCAACCTAAATCTTCCCTCCTTCAACTTGGATCCATTTCCCCTAGTCCTGCTATTGTCAGCCCTTTTGAAGAGTTTACTCCCCTCCTGGGTGTAGGTTCCCTTCAGGTATTGATAGGCTGCAATGAGGTCGCCCTGCAGCCTTCTCTTCTCCAGGCTGAACAAGCCCAACTCCCTCAGCCTGTCCTCATAGGGGAGGTGCTCCAGCCCTCTGATCATCTTAGTCGCCCTCCTCTGGACCCTTTCCAAAATCTCCATGTCTTTCTTGTACTGGGGGCTCCACACCTGGACACAGTACTCCAGATGGGGCCTCACAAGAGCCGAGTAGAGAGGGACAATCACCTCCCTGTCCCTGCTGACCACCCCTCTCCTGATGGAGCCCAGGATCCCATTTGCCTTTCGAGCTGCCAGAGCGCACTGCTGGCTCATGTTAAGTCTCTCATCCATCAGGACCCCCAGGTCCTTCTCTGCCGAGCTGCTCTCAAGGACCACTCCTCCCAGCCTGTACAGGTGCCTGGGGTTCTTCCGGCCCAAATGCAAAACCTTGCACTTTGCCGTGTTGAACCTCATTAGGTTCACCCGAGCCCAGCTTTCCAGCCTGTCGAGGTCCCTCTGAATGGCATCCCTTCCTTCCACCGTATCAACCGCACCACTCAGCTTGGTGTCGTCAGCAAACTTGCTGAGGGTGCACTCAATTCTCTCATCGATGTCATTAATAAAGATGTTAAAGAGCGCCGGTCCCAAGACAGACCCTTGGGGGACACCACTTGTTACCGGCCTCCACCTGGACATAGAGCCATTGACCACCACCCTCTGTCTGCGGCCTTTCAACCAATTGCTTATCCATTGGGTCGTCCACCCATCAAATTCACTTCCCTCCAATTTGGAGATGAGGATGTGGTGGGTGACTGTGTCAAAGGCCTTGCTCAGGTCCAGGAAAATGACATCGGTCGCCTTCCCTTCGTCCACCAATGCCATCACTCCATCATAGAAGGCCACAAGATTAGTTAGGCATGACCTTCCTTTGGTGAAGCCGTGCTGGCTGTCTCGGATCACATGCTCATTCTTTATGTGATCGAGCATGTTGTCCAGGAGGATCTGTGTATCACTCATATGATATGAGCAGGTACTATTAAAAAACTATTAAAAAAAAAGTACAGCATTCTCTATTTTTGTTCTTTGTTTTGTTCTTGCTTTTTCAATTAAAATATATAAAAGTGAAACTTTTGCAAAGAAGACAAAATTTGAGTTAATGTGATTGATCCAGTATCCATCTTCACTGAAATTAGTAGATATGAAACGGCAAATGTGTAGTCTACCTCAGTGCAGTGAGTTATTTCAGCCTCTGTTCTACTTCTCTGCATTGCTTTTCTCTGATGTTCACCACCAAACTAGTGGGAATGCCTGAAAGAAGCTTGGTAGGGCTGAGCAGAAAAACCTAGGGAGAGAAGCTGGGAAAAGTAATAGACATGCTTCCACGTTCTGGCATGCAGCACCCTTCCTCATCATTAGTATTTCCTTGTGTATTAGAGTCTTTAAACTTTTACATATTTATTTCCTTATTTTGTACTGCCATTTCTCAGCTTGGGACAGAACTGTGATGAATGGAATGAAGAAAGGAATGTGAATAAATGAAGTGGCTCTCAACTCAATTTGCTGTGCAGTAGGTAGTGTGACCCATTGGTCCTGCCTCCTAAAAGTGCCCTACAAATTCTGTTGGGATAAGTGCAAGTGTTTCTAACAGGTGGTAGGATAAAAACAAAACAAAAGAAAAAAAGGTAAAACAAAAACAAATAAACAACAACAAACCAGAAACAAACAAAAAACCCGCAGTAAATTCATTTTGAGAATGTCTGCTAACAACCCATGAAATGGCAAAGTTATTTTTGGTGCAAGTGTATTTTAATTTTGCTAGGGTAACAAAATTTAGGAGAAGAGCCAACCCTCAAATAAATCTCTTATTTGAGAGATTGAATTAGGAGAGATGGATTTTCTGCTGGAGATGTCTCCCTTCTACTACGTAGAGTCTAAGTTTTTTTAGTCTCCTAATTTATGGTGAGATGGATCCCACGTTAGGTGATATGTTCAAAATCTTATAGGAAGTTTTTAACAGTATCAGGAATATTATCCAGAACTTGGGTCCAGTGCCAGATCTCTAATTATAAAATTAGCCTGACCACTGCTTGATGCTTTCTTGACATTAGTATCTATTGCTGATGCATTGAGCATTCCCACATGATGCAGAGAACAATGAATACATAAATTACAGTGCAGCCAATAATACCATAATAGGTGGATACTGTTAACTCAGCAAAAATGTTTGAATGAAGAATTTTGATGGAAAGGATTCATAATTCTTGAAGTCCAACTGTGATCAGATGGAAGAAAAAATCTTTTTGTCATTTAAAACTTATTGTACACCTTTATTTTAAGCCCTTTAAGCAGAAAACATTCTGTCTTTAATACAGCAGCAGATAAGGTTACTCTGCCTGTATTACAGGTATATTATGAGATTTATGTGTTGCACATTGCTGGGTTATGTTACAGAGTGCTTAAAGCATAAAAACAAGAAAGAAATTTCTTGAAGACCAGCATTTAATTATAGACTTATCCAATAATCCATTATTGAACTGACTCGACAGGTAGGCTCTGTCCAAAGGATTATACCTAACTGTGCAATTTTTCATTGGATTTAGTTTTAAAGGGTAATCAAAAGCTTTTATAATCAATCAAGGCTAGACTACTGTCAACAATAAGCTCAGATGTAACCATGAAAGCATTGATCATTAGTAAGATATATGCTCAGTCAATTGATCTGCTGATTATCCTTTGCTATGTACTTTATTTGTTGGAGATTTATTTTCTTTTTAATATTCTCATCTAAATGTTTCTCTCAATAAATGAATATTTTTAACCTTTGAAAGCTAAGGCTAACAATATAAAAGCTTAATCTTTCCTATAACCTACTAACATAGAAAGAGAACCCTTAAAAAAGTAGTTGACTGTGGCATTATTTAGCTCAAATTTTTTATTAATAAATTAGAAACAGTGAAAATAAGCCATTCCTGTCTAGAATATATTACAATAGCACAGCAAAAATAATAATGGGTGGAGAATCAGTGAACAATAACATACTAACTTCTTTATTGAAATAATTTCAGTGGATATGCATAAGGTAGATTACAGAACTCCAGTTGTCAGGTACGAATTTGGCACTATTTAAAACTAAACCGTATTGGTTCAAATACCTGAAAAACTGTAAACCATATAAACCATTTCGATTTCTGAAAATATTACAGTGTCACTGCTCCTTGACAAACTTCCAGGACGTAGTTCCAGGGCTTTCCAAAAGGGAAGAATATACATATTTCTCTTCTCTATTTTAAGCAAAGATTAAGAGGGTTGTAGGAACATCTGGAATACTCTGTCTACTCTCTTTGCTGGACTCTCAGATTATTAAACATTGCAGGTGGATGCACTGTCTCTAAATTATTATCCTGTTCCATTCTGGAGAAAAAGGTGGAGTAGAATTGTGTCTTGGATGTCTCTTTCAACAGTAACATCTCTCAGATGCACTGTTTGGTTTGATACTCACATACCACCAATCCCAGAGGTCTATTAAACTCATTGCTTAAAGCCAAGACTGAAAAATGCAAACCTGAATGGCTGAAATTAAAATAACATCAAACCCCAATGTTGATTTCCACCATGAGAGATAAAATTACAGCTTGTCAAGAAGACAAAACAGAACAAAGGAAAGCCCAGGCAGTAATGTGTTTCTTCTCTATGAAGTTCTGTTTTTGACCTTGAGATAAATTTGTCATTGGCACAAAAGGTTGAACACATGCGATTAGTTGAAAGCATGAATACTATTATATGTAAACAGTTTTGTCCTTCTGGGGTGTAGAATAATAAAACCAAGAATTTCATGCTCACAAGTTCTTCATCATTAGTAAGTGGTCTGTTTGCATTTGCATGTTGTGCATACTAGTTTATTTAGCCAAAGGTTGTTTTTTTTTTTTCCTTTTCAAGAGAAATCACATCTGCAAGAATACATGAAATTCCAGATTTTTGTTACATCAGGGAATTTCATTTGATTTATCTTTCTGGGGCAATAATAAAGTCCCCTGTTGAGCTCTATAAAGACCTACATGTACTGTTCAATAAAAAAAATGCATTATTCCATTTGGGAAGTTACATTCTGCTGCTTAAAATTACCCTACAGATTTCACAAGTGAAGGGATTCCTTAGCTCTTAAATTTTTACTCTCTGGTATTATAAAACTCAGCTCTGAATATTACTTACTGCTTATAGACAATTTTTAGGACTAAAAGCTCCAAGAGAACTTCTAAATAATTTCAGATTAGAAACTTGCATACACTGTAAGGGTACCCAGTTATTCATTGGAGCTTCTACTACAAATTCATAATTGAAGCTGTATCCAAACCAGAGAAAGGCTGACATCCAAATTTATATTAACACTAGAAATCTTGTGAAATTTTTAGAAAATAGCTTCCCTTCAGGCATTTTTTATTTTAAAAATAGATTTTGTGTAGAAAACTCACAAAATACTCTTTTGCTAGAACAAACCAAACAAACAAATATTATACTTCCAAACCCAAATTTTAAACTCTTCTAAGCACACCACTAAATACAGACTCCTTGTCCTGGCTGAGTACAGACTTATCTTTCCTAATTTTTAGCAAATGCAAAGACCATTAAGAGGTACCTACACTTTTTCCTGTACTTTTCTTTTGCTGAAGGCAATGTCGTCAATTAATGATGTGAATTGGTTATATCTGACAGGCTGAACATCAATGTCAGAATATGGAATCTGACCTGGACTTGCAATGAGAGGTTCATTACAAGCACACTTAGCTGGCCTTTCAATCTTCAGCATTGCTTGGCATGATTCATAGTTCAAATCAGAATAAGTAAATATCCTTATATCAGTATCCCATGAGTCACTCTAAAGGGTTGAAGTGTTAAACTGTGCAATTTGGACAGCTCTGTTTTGAGTTTATTCAGTATTTGTTTAACCTGAGCTGCCAGAAACACTATAAATCCATCTTGTTCAATTTCATATGCTCTTTTTTCATTTTTTAAGCCTTCAAAGGGTCAATATAGGCATACATGTCCCTGAAAAGATTGTCCTTTCTTATGCTGCATATCCAGGATGGAAGATGAGAGGAGGTGTGGGAACAGCAAAAAGCATCAGGAAATCAAGTTTGGATGAATAGCCAAGACTAACACACCTGTTGAAGTATGTGTTCCAGTTATTTTTCAGTAGCACATCCACTGAGAATAGAAAAAAATAAGCTTCACATCATCCTTGTTAACTGAGCATGCATGTTATGATAACACTGCATCACAGGAAATAGTAGTTGAGACAACTAAAATTAAACTGTTGGGAAATTAGTTAAACATGCTATCTGCAATAATCTTCCTTCAATAGATGGTTGAAGAAGACATCAAGTGATAAACTCGCTGGTAAAAGGTATTTAGTTTGCATATAACAGATCTGAGTATGGGCACCAGTACCTGGGAACAACAGTGCTAATCACAGATTCTGCTTGATTTGCCCTCTGATGGCCCCTGTGAATACATATCAGGCACCAAAATTTATTTCCTAAAGATATCAGGAATCCCATATGGAAATCTTATGTGATAATGTTTGCATTTCAGCAGGTTACAAAGGTCAATTCACATACATGATTCAAAATCCCCAAAGCAAAGCTGGGCAAACATTGCAACAAGGGCAGTATTCCTGAAGTCCTAGGACCTCTGTAAAGACAGCAAACATCTATTACAAGTGAACAACAAAATAGTATTTAGAAATTTAAAACATCTTTTTTTAGATTTTTTTTTTTTTCTTTTTGGATCAAGAAACAATTTTCCAACAATCAAAACTTTCCAAGAACAGAAAATCCAACATTATTACCAATGGCAATTACAGAATCTTTCATCAGTATGTTTTATGTTAGTATAACCAAGCAGAGAATCAATCTTGGATTCTGACATAGGCACCACTTTGAACTGTACAATATTAGGAAATTAGAAGTCAAAACTGGATTTGCCTAGAAGCTGTTTGTTCTCAGAACAGATTTAAAAGACATTACAGAAGCCTCATACATATAAATGGATGAACAGTAAAATAACATTTTGTTTGGTTAAAAATTACCCTGTCATAGTACTTAGAGATTTGTTCCGGATTATCTTACAATAAATTGAAAAATTCAATTTTTGAAACCAAAGTAACCTTCAAATGAGATGAAGTACACATGCTTATTACCAAAAACCAGGAATTCTTCAGGACTAGCTCACTTTTCACAAGATATTGCTAATACAAAAGTACTTAGTATACTAGATATTAGCGTCTTTGTTCCAGGGTAATAGAATGTTGAAATGGGAGTTTAAATAATATTTAAACTTCTGGCTTTGAATGCTATTTTAATGAAAAACTTTTCATAAAACCAAATCTTTTCTGTCAGCTAGCTTATGTGAAATAGGAAATAAAAATCAGAGATGTTCTTTGTTTGATGTGGATATTTTAGAAGAACAAAAGAAGTCTTTGGCAGGCTATTTTAGATACAAAGCTGTAAATGCTAAATGCTAGTAAATGCTGATACCACAGCATTTACTCCATGGCAGATCCCTTATCTCTGCCAATTCATGCTTGGTTTTCAAGAGGAGAAGAAGGAAAAGAAGAAAATATAAGGTCTTCTAGAAACTAGAAACTGGAAGGATTTGCTTTTCAGAATGCTTTTACTTTATCTCACCATTACTGAACTATACTTTCATGAATAGGCATATTTTCCTTAATTCTTCCATGATGTTAGACATATCTTAATTCCTTTCTGCCTTAGTTTCTCACATGTAAAATAATGATTAGTAGCTTCTTCCTTCAAGTATGTTCAACTGTTGTCTCTGGAGCAAAGAATTCACACTTTTAAGTGAAAAGTAAAAAGACACCAATTTGAAACTTTGTTCCTGTGAGAGAATTAAACGGTAACCAAAATAATATGAATGATTTTAAGATAAATTCCATTTATTGAGCTAGGTATGAATTTCTGGGGGTATTCAGAATTCTCATTTGTGTACTCTGCTCCTTCAGTGTTCAGATATACATATTTTAAGAAAAGAAAAAATAGAAATATTACAATGCATATAATTGCAGGTTCCTAGGAAAACATCACCCAATTGATCGATGAAATAAGACAATAACATAGATCTTTAGAAAAAAAAAATAATTGTTTTATTCCTCTAATTATCTCTCACATAATTTTTCCCAACACTTCATGCAACTGAAACCTGCTTATACCACACTAGTTGCATAGATAGTTTTGAAATCGTGCTGTGCAGTTGTTGGGCAGCTTTGACATCTGCTCAAGTCTGAAAGGTTTTCCTCCCATTCTGGTCTGCTAAAAAAAAAAAAAATGATTCCTTGTAATCCTGAAGAAGATTCTGTCCCTCAGCAAACTCCTTCTTTAACAATTGGCTTAAGCATGCATCCTGCAAATTTGGTAAGACTGTACTGCTTGATAAGATGCTTGCATGAGTGACTGGCAAAAAAAGAGTGTTAGCTGTGCATGTAAATAGTATCAGGCTATGTAGATTCCCCCAGACTTTATTTAGAAATTCCTTAGCTGTGTTCAGAAGTTGAATTTAGTTACAGTGATGCTAGGGATACCTTATTCTTTCCCATCCCAAATGTGTATTTCACTCAAAGGGAGCAATTCAGTTTATCACAAAGTAGAGGCAAGTTCATGGTACAGGGGTAAAGGAGCCAGGAATGGAGGGTGATTGGGGCTGGGGAAATGGAATTTGAATGGTTCCAAAACCGCCTGTGAGTAAAATAGAAACTGATGCTCATTAACAAGAATGACTAAAGCAGTAGAGCTATCTTGGCATCCTTCTAACACAATTTCTATTTTGTCTGACTCTGGAAAAACCCAAAGTCAAAATAAACCTGAAGAAACTGTAAGCAGAGCCCCCAGATCTGTTCCATCTCTGTAACGAAGCATTTCCTCACTGCTGTTATTTATTTGTACAATTCCCCATAGCACCTTTATGTGAGACAGAATACATCAGTGTATTTTATATCTCCTGACACTAAGTAACTGTAAGTTTAACCTAGGTAAAACAGTCAGAAGCTGAAGAATGAAATCATCTCCATCATCTCATGAGGACTGAACAGTGCAGATTGAAGGAAACTCTGCATACTGCAGGGCACTGTGACTAGGTGATCTCTAAGGTCCCTTCCAACCTAAGCCATTCTACGATTCTATGATAGTTGGATGTTGTGATCGTATTGCAGAAGAAATCCACTGCCACTGGTGCATTAGTGATTGTAGTAGGGAAAGCCTAAGGAGGCTGCTGCAGCTTGAACAGGACCTGAACAATGCTTATATTACAGCTGGAGTTACTGCTTCCTTAGGAAACTACCCTGGCATGGATAGAGGCAGAAGGGACACTAAGCCATCGTAACCTTGCACTTTTAGACCTGACAATGCTGCTTTGTTTAGCATTTCAGCTTGAAATCTTGCTAGGGTGAGGAAATGTAGGGACAGGCCAAAGTAAAACAGAAATTCATATTTTTAGCTTGACTTGGAGTACTTGATGAGAAAGTTGCAACTAAAAGCAAAAGAGTACTTATTAATGCAGCTTTAAAGTCAAAACACCTTGCAAGACTCCCTGCTCCCCAACTATTTAACCTGAAAATAATTAAAAAAAAAAAAAAATCCTTCTAAAATCTCTTTAGATAAGACTTTGGGCCAAAAATAGCACATAATGCTGTACAGTGGGTTTGCTTTTAATGAACTCAATTACAGTAGTTGTAAAAATACATTTACATATGTTCAGTAATTAATGCCATAAAGTAGTCACACACAGACAATAGCAGGACTATAATTATGTCTCTCCCAGTCTGTCTGTGTAACTATTTTTACCATATAACCTTTTTATTTTTTTTTTCCTCAACAGTCAAAAGTTTTGCTTTTAATAGTTCCATTCCCAACTCACATAATTATGCCAAAATTTTCCAATAGTTGAAAGACTAATTATCCAGAATTCAGTTCTAACAGTTTTAGTCCTTTTTCTGAGAGTACTGTACTTGTAAAGCAAATGATAAGAGTAGTTGCATAGTTTCTGTACTGATGGGCTGGGATCATTAAAGCAATCCACTGTTTTCTATGTTGTCCATGGTATTAAATAGTTGATTTTAATATCTTCTTTCCTGAGTAGAATTACTCATACCTCAGTGAACAAGATCAGAGTTGGATACAGAATACACACAAAAATCTAACACAAAAATTCCAATTCACAGAGCAGACTGAAGGCTTTTTGATACTTGACATGTTTGTTCAATGTTGCCCATGTTGGACTTCAGAAGATTTTGGCATAAATGGGCTACTACAAAAATGAGGGCAATCATTACATTTTATTAAATTAATTTATGAAATTAAGTAACTGTTAATTATTTACTATAATATGTCTTGTTGGACTTAAACATTCACTGAAACAGAACTATGGTCTTACAGATGGTCTCAAGAGACACATTTTCTATTAGTACCTAATCATGTACCTCATCAGTAGAAAGGGTAGCTCTAAGATAGGTTTTTGTCAACTGCAACAGACGTGGGATATTAAGCCCCTTTCTTTGACTACAAGATTTTATTACAATTGTAACTGGGTTTATTTGAGATTTCCATTAATCAACTGACTAATCATGCCACTGAAATAAATTCAAAACTGTCCCTAACATGTAAGTATTAATATCCATTATGCCTCTTTTGCTTTATGCTTTATTCAGTCAATTCCTTCTGGCTTGTGCTGGTAAGAATTTTCCTGGCTCTCAGTGGATCATTTAAGAGGAAATTTTGAATTCTACTTGAGTGTGGAGCCAGAATATTTTGGCTCTCCACTTTTGAACTGTAGGAAGGAAGAAATTCATTGCCACAGCTTAGCACGAGCCTATCTCCTTGGCACTGAGTACTTTCCCTGTGTTATTCCAGGCTACAAGCTGTATTACCACCCACACTTCTGTGAGCCAGGGGCATGCTCTGCTATAATGGGAGCTTTACTAAGATTGATTTGCAAACACTGAATGTCTACAAAAATCAGGAAACAACTGTATCTCACAAAGGCCCAAAAATGTCGACTGATTTTGCATTTCCATGCTTTATTGAGGAGGTGGAATGAAATGTACTGTGAAAAGTTGACTGTTGTATTATGTATATTATTGCTACTGGAGTGCTGCTGTAGAAATGCATAATAAACATAGCAATAATATATCTTTTCAAAGAACTTTCAGTAAAATTCAGTCATAAAGGATGTTTACATTGGTTTCTTAAGGGATAATGCTTAAGGAATATTCTTTGGGAGATTAAAAAAAAAAATTACCAAGTTTCCAGTCTATGTTTATTATGCTTAAACTTCAATGGAGTTCAAAACAGACCCAAATAGTGAATAAAAAGACCTATAATTTGCAGCAAAAATGCCAGCTCGAAAGTATGCAGCATTTTGGCTAACCAGAAGGGTCGTTGGTTTTTTGTTTTTGAATGTAAAAACATAGAGGGCCCTAAAAGAATAAAAGGACTATAGGAAACAATGTCAGTGAAAATCCACACAAAAGGCCAATTCTAGAGCAGACATGTTACAGTGGTACCAAAAATGCAGCACAGTTCTCATTTTTCTTTATCTACCCATTTTTCTTTTGTCATTTTTCCCTGTGCTTACCCTGAGGCCTTAAACATCTGGCAAGAGTCATAAAAGCTTTAATGAGTCAGAAAAAAAGTCAGAAGGCATTTGCAACTTGTAAAAGCATCCTCTTGATTCAAATTGATGGCATCTTTGTAGTCAATCTGCTAACTGGCTTATATTCAACACCAGACTGACTATTTATTCAGACAGAATTCCCCACTGTGGATATTGTTATTCCAGCAATAATAGGAATGTTCCATGATTGTCTAATAATAAATGCATCTCTCTCTCTCACTCTTACACACATATATATGCATCTACTTTTTCAACTGCCTTGTTGCACAGGCACTGGTCTGGCACTTCAGCTGATATAAAGTGATGTATTTCTACTTTTATTTTCTTCTTTTTTTTCTTTTTTTTTCTGCGTGGATCTTCCCTGAAAAATTACCATGGCGAAAATACACAGCAACTTCATTGGTTTCAGAGGAGCCACTCTGAATTTCTGCCACCTCAATCAGAAGGAAGTACGAATTTTCTGTCTTTCTGTGGAATTGCTGAAAATGAATAACTTCCTCCTATTTGAGGACACCAGACTATAATTTATTTATTTATTTGCAAAATATGTGATATTCACAGAATCACAGAATCACCCGGGTTGGAAGGGACCTCAAGGATCATGTAGCTCCAACCCCCCTGCCTAGCAGGGCCACCAAACATACACATTTAGATCAGGTTGCCCAGGACCCCGTCCAACCTGGCCTTGAACACGTCCAAGGACGGGGCATCCACAACCTCCCTGGGCAGCCCGTTCCAGGGCCTAACCACTCTCCTTGTAAAGAACTTCCCCCTAACGTCCAACCTAAATCTTCCCTCCTTCAACTTGGATCCATTTCCCCTAGTCCTGCTATTGTCAGCCCTTTTGAAGAGTTTACTCCCCTCCCGGGTGTAGGTTCCCTTCAGGTATTGATAGGCTGCAATGAGGTCGCCCTGCAGCCTTCTCTTCTCCAGGCTGAACAAGCCCAACTCCCTCAGCCTGTCCTCATAGGGGAGGTGCTCCAGCCCTCTGATCATCTTAGTCGCCCTCCTCTGGACCCTTTCCAAAATCTCCATGTCTTTCTTGTACTGGGGGCTCCACACCTGGACACAGTACTCCAGATGGGGCCTCACAAGAGCCGAGTAGAGAGGGACAATCACCTCCCTGTCCCTGCTGACCACCCCTCTCCTGATGGAGCCCAGGATCCCATTTGCCTTTCGAGCTGCCAGAGCGCACTGCTGGCTCATGTTAAGTCTCTCGTCCATCAGGACCCCCAGGTCCTTCTCTGCCGAGCTGCTCTCAAGGACCACTCCTCCCAGCCTGTACAGGTGCCTGGGGTTCTTCCGGCCCAAATGCAAAACCTTGCACTTTGCCGTGTTGAACCTCATTAGGTTCACCCGAGCCCAGCTTTCCAGCCTGTCGAGGTCCCTCTGAATGGCATCCCTTCCTTCCACCGTATCAACCGCACCACTCAGCTTGGTGTCGTCAGCAAACTTGCTGAGGGTGCACTCAATTCTCTCATCGATGTCATTAATAAAGATGTTAAAGAGCGCCGGTCCCAAGACAGACCCTTGGGGGACACCACTTTATCAGATAATCACATAATCATTCAGTTTGGAGACCTGATGAGATCATTTCATTCAACCTTCCTGCTTATTCCTCAGACTTTTTATATCTGCGTTTTTAGGTCTGCGTTTAAACCTCTGCATTAACAATACTCTTTTCTCAACAATTGGCAAAAGGCGAGAGAGAGAACGGAAAGAGATGGAAAAGATGAATAAGTAACTTGAATCCATAGCAATGTTGAGTCAGAAGGAACAGGGAGAAAATGTGCATAGGGTTTTACTATACATGAAATTAAGTTCAATTTTCCTCACAAGTACTCTCTGGAGAATAATTTTTTTATTATTTCTAAAGCAATTAAAAAAATAAAATATGTGCAGTTTTTTTTCTTCCCAATAAAATATTTTACAAGTTTAGTAAGTCCATGGACTGTATTTATCATCCAGTATACACACACTATATGTTCCACTAGGGCACAGAACTGTGCCCAAATTTTACAGACACTGGCCAGCTGATGTACATCCTGTCATGTGCTGTTGCTTATTCATTTGGAGGAAACTGGAGCCTGTGGGCTTTGATTTGAAATTCCCATTTTTATTCTTACAAAATTGTTTTTCCAGTTAAATAGTGCACATTTTTCTGATTTAGAAAGATGTTTTCAGAGGTAGGTCACTGTTTTCATGTCCCCTTTGTGTGAGTTAGAATGTTCAGCTGGGACCTAAATACTAAAAGTTGTTAAGCATCTGAAGCAAGATGTTGAGAACTCTTAAATTCCTACTCTATCAAGTTAGATTAAATGGTAAACAGCACTCGAGTAATCAAAACCCTGATTTCAAGTTTCCTTTTAACAAATAAATGGTCCCTAGAAAGCATTTCTGCATTCCTTTTCATCCAATTTTCCGTTGCAATTCAAAAGCAAATATGACTTGTTTGCTGTAACAAACTGAGCTGGAGATGAACCAAAAGATTCACTCTTAAACGGCAATCACTGAACATACATCCGTGAGTTATGCAGTGAACTTAATCTGATCCTGTGCAAGGAGGGAGCCTAAACCATTGCAATATTAATGTCATGTTGCCCCTCCTGCCCCAGTATTGCAGAACTGACATAAAACAGCTTGGAACAAGCTCCTATTAGACCTTAACAATTTGCCATGCAGGTTAGATTCCTGTCAGATAAACTCAGAGTAAAAACATCCCATTTATTTGGTACCCTGTTTCCCAGAAAAGCAAGTTAGGAAAAAGCCACAGAAATCCAATCTGTGAAACATTATGGCAGTCTCAAGAAATTCCTCTTTCCCCCAAGTGTGTTCTCCTGTTTTATATGTCTGAAAAGGGGATGCACACATTTGTGGTCAAAGAGTTCAATATATTTCAGTGAATAACAGGAATGTGGAATAAGGATACACAGCACACTCATCTGTGAAAGTCTGCTTATTATACATATGTGTATTTATCAGTGTACTTATACACATACATCAGATTTAAACCCAATGTTTCACTTCCTTTAATGCTATGAAGACATTTTCATTAGTGCTAAGAGTTTAAGCTAAGACATTAGCAGTAATATTTGTACTTTTTATACCTTTTCATAGAATGACTGCTTTTCAGTATTTTCTTCTCCTTTTTACTCTTGTTAGAGGTTTCCTTTCTGTTTTAATAAGCTAGATTGTATTACTTAGTTCTCCCTTGTCCTTTATTTTACACCTATCCCAAAAATCTGTTTGTTCTTTCCTCAGTACACTAAGGTGGCAAAGTATTGATAGAATGGACTAGCAAATGGTCTACATATTTTTGCTTATACAGAAGCAAAGCATAAGACAAATTACACTTACTCAGCAGACCACTATTTACAGTTGTGGCACACAGGCAAGGAGAGTATGGGACAAAATACACGTCCTTACAAAAATCATATGGATGGAGATAGTTCTCCAACTGATTACAAGTATGCTAATTTGTGAGCAATCTTTTAAAAGTTCTATGATGTACCCTTTTGAAATGAAAAGAAAAATGTTGGGAACATTTCAATTCAAGCAGGTTTACATCAGGTTTCTGGCACTAAATCTCCAAGATTTTGGGAATGTACATGCTGAATTTTATTATTTCTTACTGTTTTCTGTGGGAATCAAGTATTTCATAGAATTGTGTCTTCTTGTCCCTTTGGGTCTCAAATAATAAGCTAGCTATCATTAAGATGAAGCTGCTTTTATGATATATTCCAAAATCAGTCTTCCTCTAGTACAAGTCTGCTGAAAAAATACTGATACAATTCAAAGAATAACTGAAATTCATTATGCAATTTATCTCCTTCAACTTAGACTCTCCTCAAATTCTTTTGTCCTAATTGTTCCATTTATTCCTTCATCTCTGGATTCATTTTATCACTTTGTCACCTCCTAAAAATGCAGTTTTCTTACTGTCAAGAGATGTTAGCATATCACTCTTCCATTTCCCAGACTTTGAAGTTATTTGTGATTCGCATGACTTCAGAGGCCATTGAAAGAAATGATATTCACTGTGGTGATGCTTCTAAAGCACTAGGATTATTTTCTAAAACCACAAAGTTTACACTGCCACCTTAAGAATGCTAAATCACATTGAATCAATCTGAGAGTTCTGCGGATGGCAGCAAAGATCCCTCCTGAAGGAGGGAAGATTTAGGTTGGACGTTAGGGGGAAGTTCTTTACAAGGAGAGTGGTTAGGCCCTGGAACGGGCTGCCCAGGGAGGTTGTGGATGCCCCGTCCTTGGACGTGTTCAAGGCCAGGTTGGACGGGGTCCTGGGCAACCTGGTCTAAATGTGTATGTTTGGTGGCCCTGCTAGGCAGGGGGGTTGGAGCTACATGATCCTTGAGGTCCCTTCCAACCCGGGTGATTCTGTGATTCTGTGATTCTGTGATTCTGTGAAGATGATGAGAGGCCTGGAGCACCTTCCACATGAGGAAAAACTGAGAGACTTGGGGCTGTTCAGCCTGGAGAAGAGAAGGCTGAGAGGGGATCTCATCTCTGTTTATAAGTATCTGAAGTGCAGGAGTCAAGTGGATAGAGCTGGGCTCTTTTCTGTGCAGTGCAAGGTCAGGGCAAGGGGTAATGAGAAAAAACTGCGACACTGGAGACTCCATAGAAACTTATTTACTGTGTGGGTGACAGTGAAGTTTAACAAGTTGCCCAGTGAAGTTGTGGAGTCTCTTCCTCTAGAGGTATTCAAGACCTGGACCTACCTGTGAAACACGTTGCTTTTAGCTTTAGCAGGGAGATTGGGCATGATGGTCTCCAGAGGTTCCTTCCAACCCCTATGATTCTTTGTTTCCGTGATTATTCTGAATTCTGTTTCAAGTGATATAACTAATCACATACAAATCTTGTAATGGTTTATATTCAATTCAACCTAGTCCTAAATTCTAAAAACACAGTGATTTATTTTGTGTCAGCAATAAAAAAGAGACTGTTTTAAATGCCACAACAAATGAAATATATCACAGAAGAATGTGTAACTACAAAAATTAAGATAAATGAGAATTTCTTTTTCTCTATAGTGACAGAATACTTGTTCTCCTCATACTCCAAGCCCAAATTAAGATTACTACTGTCAGTAAAGTCTTGCATTCAAGGGGCATCAGGATTAAACCTTGTAAAACAAAATTCACTGTTTAGTGAGTTTACATGGAAGTTCAACATAAATAAATGACGACATAGTTTCAGAGTAAGGTTAAATTATCACTTACATACATATTGGCCAGACCGTAATATTTAATATCTGCCAAACTGCTCCAAGGTATTAAAAGAAAACATCCAAAATCAGAAATGATTTGTTTTGCAGCTGTTTATACAAAAATTCAAATGAAGGCCCAGTTGTTCCACAGATCCTCTTATTCATTGTTTGTGTATGACAGTTGATTCTCATTATTATTCAAATGAGATAATTTTATTTATTTTAAGAATATATATACTTATGCATCCATTCAATATTCCTCAACATTTCTCACTGTCATATTTTTTCTCATAACAACAAATATGAATTTGCAACAGCTTTTGTTGCCTTTAGCTGTCTAGAACATTGTTGAAGGTAAAGTTGGGAAATCTGTTTCTGTCTTCTGTTCTATCTTGAACAAAATACAGTTTGGAAAATTGAATGTGAAAATGTGAAGATGACAATAGTCTAAAAGTTAGCATGCACTTAATGGAACAATGTAAAAATGGAGCACAGCTCTTGTAAAAGTAGCAGAAGCCTTTATGTCAGATCACTTACCCTTGAAATGGAATTATGCAGGAAAAAAAAAAAAAGGGACAGTTTAGAACAGCTCTTCTACCTCAGGCTTCTCTCAGTTGGCTACTACACTTCAGTAACTTGTGTAGAAAATTAAACCCTCATTACAAAGATCTTGATCAGTGCACTGGGAAAAAACTGATTCGCAGTTTAGATATTGAACAAGAATAGGACGTTATATATAATGTAGTATGTCAGAAAAATATTCTGATTGAAAGAATAGAAATGATGAAGAAAGAGCAACTCTTACAGGAGCAATTCCCTACCCCGGTTTTATTTTTTCCTGAATACAGGTAATCAAGTTATGGATCAAATATCCTTTCTCTGCACATTTTCCTTTAGTCCAAATCCAAAATCTGAATGCCTGGATAGCTCATGAACAGCATACTGATTTTGTAAGTGCATTTCAAATAAATTTTAAAAGAAAGTGTACAAAAAATGATAAGAAAAAAAGCCATAAATTGACTAATAAGAAGAAAGAGTTAATCTCTATGTTGTACATTTATGCTATGGCACAAGATCAAAGCAACTACTCTTAACATGTTTTACAAGTTTATCTGTCTTGGTAGCATTCCCTCCAAATCAGCAGCAAAACGATGATGAAATATTTATCTGTATTTCTAAAGAGAGTTCATCTTTTGGTCATTCAAGAACTTGTGTTTGTAGTTTCCTGTGGATGAGACTGCTCTAATTACTTGTCTTCTGTGATTATCCTTGCCTCCCAGTTTTATCACAACTGTCTATGAAAGGCCACTGCTATAAACTTGAGTAATTAGATTAAAAAACACAGATACTACTTGCATAAATCACATTTGTACTACCCCAAAGTGTCTAATTTGCTGTGGTTTAGGTAAAAAGCCAGGATGGAAAACTTCAGAATGTCTAAGCAGAATTTTTACAGCCAGTTTGTGTATAGCAAAAAAACACCTTTAGGCCAATAAAAGTACATTTAGACTTCCCTGAAATTCTTCTGTAAAGTTTTGCAAAACACAATTAGTATCTGGGATAAAATAACTTTCTATTAAAGCAAAATCAAGAGGTAACTTGCTCACAGTTCTGACCTAGAGTTTCTGTTAAAGTGTAGGACCAAGCAGGAGACAGAAGAAAAGTCTTCAGATCAGCCAAAATTCACAAATTCGTATATGCAACAATATATGTTCTAGAACATAGAAAATGGAGAATAAATTATATGAACACAAATGCTATTTTTGCTGCATAGCAGAAGTGGGAGGACAATATAACAGGTGTAAAGAAAACTAATTAATTCACATATCATATATTGGTGTTAATTAGTATACTTATGTTTTGTTTTTTTTTCCTACAGTTCACCTAGCAATTACTTTTATCCAAATACTGTCTTTAAAATCTGATTTATTGTTGTCTCTTATTTACAGCTGTGTTTTTTATGTATCATTATAGTATGAAGTGTGTTTCAGTGCTGTAACACTCTTATCACTCTTCTATCAAGCCACATCTAGTTTATATCCCTTGCTCAGACATGTCAGCTGCCTGCAATTTTAATGTGAGCTGTCAGAAACTGGGGCCTTGGCCATTAATTATTCTGTGAGGAGTTTCATTGTTGGTCAATAAGAAGATCACGTTCTTGTGATTTTAGCATCTCCAGGGAGCGCACACAGACCATTTTCCCATTGCAGCTGTATGTGAGGCAGCTCCAAACATGTGCAATTCAAAATCACCTGCTGCACTTTCTCCCATTATGAATCCTGTATCCACTCAGTGCAACCTCTGGGATACGTAGAAAGAACAGTACAAGGTTTCCTACGGAATGTTAACAGTACTTATTGATGTGCTTTTAAAAATTTATTTATTTTCTTTTTTCCTGGAAGGTATGTAGGTCTGCAATTAGGTCTGCACTGTTCCAAGGTTCAGACATATAATTAGTTTTGAGTTTGGCATGTTTTAATTAGTAATGACTCTGGTAGGAGGGCTTCAAGGTCTGCTGAACAAACAGCTGCAACAAGCTAGTCAGCTCCATTACAAGTAACAACATGAACTGTCAGAGCACTCAAAAACTCATTGAGGATACGCAGAGCTTTTTTTTTTTTTTTTTTTTTTTTCCCTGCATTTTAGACTGATTTAGTAAGATAAAGTATGAAAAAATAAACATAGATGTTATATTACTTGTAGCATCCAAACTTGTATTTTTCTGATCATTTGTGCTGCTTCAATTACTTTCTTTCTTTGCAGCTGTGACAGGAAACAAAATATTATTTATTTCTTTTCTAAAATGAATTCACCTAAATGAATTAATTCCTCAGCAATGTTTTCTGGATTTTTTTTTTTTCCATCTTAAATTGCAACATTCTTCTACTACTCAAGAAATAAATGTCTTGCAATAGTCCTTGGAAATTCTATTTAAAATTTCTTATTCGAGTCTCATTGAAGTGAACAGAAATAACAATTCCTCTCTCTCAAAGACCTCTAAAAAGGGAGGCAGACACCAAGTAACAGGTGAGCAAACAGCCAAATGGAGAAAGGAAATGGAAGGACAGCGAGTTATCATAACAGGTGTTGCTTCATAAATTCTCTCAGACAGTTCAGTAATGAGGAGATATGATCAAGTAAGGGCTATCTTCCGATATGCATTTCAGCAAAATAATTAGAAAATAAAATAAATCTCTTCTTAACAGTGTTCATTGTAATGTTTTAGCGATAGGTGTTCTTTCTCTCCAGACCTGTGAGTTCCTGCTCCATTACACAATGAAATAAATTATTTTCAAGCCATAAATTTTATGCAATGGAAATATATTCTATTTTGCAGGATTATCTAGAAAATAAATTTTAAATTCTATGGACAGTATTAGGGTTTTTGTTTCTAGATGCAAAAATAATAAAACAAATCAGGTTGGGAGAATGAATTAAGGGTACAATTTCCTCCAAGGTACCAAAAGGTTGACACCTGAATTATATATGCGGAACATGGAGCTCTGGTAGAATGGATGTTCTTTCTTGGTAAGTGATTTAAATACTGGACTATAGAGTTAGCATACGTTATTTTCTCATCCTTATGGAGTCTGTCACAATAGTTCTTTGTAATGGAACCATATGTTATCAAAAAGTTTGTATCTTCAAAACATACCAATAATAATAATAACAAACTTTAGTATGTGGCAAACACTGTCTTTTTTAATAGTCAAAACTTCTCTCATAAAATTGTTGAAAAGACTGGCAAGCTTATCCTATATATTTCTTTGAACACTGGATTGTGGTAGTTATTTGAATACTCTGTTTTTAAAAATGAAAAATGAAAAAAAAAATAATGATAATCCCTAGTCTTCATAAGATTACTGTAAGAGACTGAATTATTTTGATTCAAGAGACTTATATTTCATTTTTATTTATAGAGTTTATTGTAAGCCAATCAGATTAATTACTAATAAAAGTCTTCTGAAATAATTATTAAAGTAGAAAAGTGTACAGTTCTGAGATCAGGAAATTTTTTCCAGCTGTTACTTTTAAAAGACGACCATTTCTTGATCTGAGTGTCTGCCTCCTTTCCATCCTCTCCACCTCTGTGCTTTTTTTTTAATTGCATAGCATGTCACCAGTCATTCAGGTGTAAAGTGTTAATCTTCACAATTACTAAACCAAGTATATTGCAATTAAAATGTTTAAAAATGTCTCTGTCATTGTATATGGAGATGCAGTTTTTGTTTTGTTGTTTTTTTTTTTTATGTGAATAATGATATTCACAGAAATAGCACAAGAAAAATAAAAAGTTAATTATTTTTTAAGTGTTGTATTAAAAGATACTTTACAAATGGCAATGTGAGTATATTCCTATTTCTCCCTCAGTCCTGCACTGCCATTTTACAGAAATGCTAATGTGCCTGCCTGATCAATAACCTCTGTGGATTCCTGGACAGCAGCATCAATTACTGTACTGTTCCCCAGTGCAAAACAGCTGCTGATATGATGATTTATTAAGCAGTATGGCTGCCCTGGATAAAGACAAAAGGCCTTATTCTTCTCTCATTTTCTCATACATGAGACCAGAAGAATTTCATTGACTTCAAAGGAGCTACTACTCCTGTTTTACTGAAGAATGAGACAGATCTGAATCATGTTTGAGTCCTGTGTGCTGACAGGTTAAAGAAAAGTGTATCCATTACACAGTTAGTATATAGAACAAAGCAGATCTGACTACTCACGAGTTCCTCACTGGGATAAGTTGTTTATTAAAGGAAGAAAAATGTCAAAAAGTGAGCGGATGAGAATATCAATAATATTTCCTCATTAATCATCTGGAAGGTCAGCCCTTAACACACACTGTTGTCATTCTTAAAATCCACCAAAAGCAACTAAATGAGAATACCCTTGAGGAGATGGTAACTCAATCAGCAGCAATAAGAGTCCCTACAAGGCAGGTGTTTCCTTATGCTCCTGTTTTTAAATTGTGACAAATGATTTATGCAAATCAAAATGACAAAACTAAAACTGACATGTGAGAAAGAATTTTTAATTTAAGAGTTAAAACCTGTCTGGGTTTTTCATTCAAATAAATAGCAATGGGAGAAAAGGAACTCTCAAAGTCTTGTCCAGCCCATTTTCAACTACCTCATACCTTTTCTCCCATAACACATTTAAAAGACTCCAGAAAGGGAGGGTAAATTACAGTGTTATCTGAGAAGAGGCAACAGAAAGGCAATTAAGATTAGGATTTCAGTTTCCACATTTTAACAGACTCAAACAAAAGTGAGCTGATCTTCATTAATGAAGAATACAGTCCACTGGGAGAGCAGGGATGAAATATTTTGAAGATTAAGAATATGCTTATTTTCCCTGCTTTGGTTTCTTAAATAATATTCAGCAATGAAATTACATGTTGATGGGACATTTCTGTGTATGTTGCATAAAACCAGTAACTAGTAGGACCACCAAAGGTGGATGGAAACAATAAATGTAAATCACCATTAAAAAGTACAGTAGGGTTTTAGGATGGATATAATTTTTTTTTTCTACAGATGAAGTATATTCATAGAATGAGATACACAAACTGGAAAAAATTGGACTTCCTGGAGTGCATATGAAGAATGCAAGTTTCTACATGCCATGATTTCTATCTTAAGGTCCAGGTTTAGCAGATCCCTTTGCTGATACTCAAAACTATTGTGACAAAATTTTCTTTTTAAGAATTCAATTTAAATGGAGAAAATCCATTTTAATCTGTGCCTCCGTGGAAATATTTTTTCTAGGTACTTTGACAGTGGAGAAGATGAGAGATGGTTTCCATTCACCTGTCCTTTCTAGGATAATTTCTGCCCTTTATATATTCAAAATTGAGACAAAAGGTTTGTGAGAGTAATGAAGAGATAATAAATTTGACCTGTGTGAAGGCCATCTAGAGTATATACAATATAAATTCAATAATTAAGTGTGATCACGAGAGACTGTCTGTTCCCTGGCATTTAAAAAGATGTTTGCATGGGGTACAAATACCCTTTTTACAACCTCTTACAAAGTCAGTCTTAACTCTCTTTAACTAAATGCAGTGCTATTTAATCAAGTTATTATTATTAACAGTAATAATGACAAAGAAATTGATGAAATTTGTGGGAGAAAAGGGTTGAATATTTTTGAATTAAAACCAAAAATTGCTAAACTAGAGAGATTTAGAGATCAAAAATCCCCAAGTGCAAAATGAGCTCAGAATCAAGGATTAATCCAAACACAGGGAAGCTGGTTTATGAAATTCTCTACAGAGTGGTGAGGTGCTGGAACAGGCTGCCCAGAGAGGTTGTGGATGCCCATCCCTAGGGGTGCTCAAGGCCAGGTTGGATGGGGCCCTGGGCAGCCTGGTCTTGTATTAAATGTGGAGGTTGTTGCCCCTGCCTGTGCCAGGGGGTTAGAGATTCATGATCCTTGTGGTCCCTTCCAACCCTGGCCATTCTATGATTATGTGATTCTGTGAAGAACAAAGTCTTTAGGAAAGGCAGCTTTCACTAAACTATGGAAAAGCAAGTGGATAGTTTATTTGGTATGACTCTCAGTCTAATTTGCTAATACTAGATATAGGAGCACACATGGAAGTAGAAACTAAAAGACCACTAAGTCTTTCCCAGTGTATCACAATTACAAAATCACACATGTTAAAATGTGCCTGGGTGTACACACCACCCCAATCCAAAAACAAAACAAAACTAAACTAAACAAAAACACAAAACAAAATAAACAATCAAAAACAGCAACCACAAAGTGAAATAAACCATTTCAGTTCAATGATTTTACTTCATGGTATATAATGTCACTTGAACTACAATGGCAACAAAGTCAAGAGAATGTCTCAGGAATGGTTTGAAGTAATTATTTACTGTAATTACTGAGTAAATCATGTTAATCAGACAATATTTTTAATGACAATATTCCACTGAAACACTGCAGTAAATTCATTTATTAACTCCCTGTAGGTTCAAGTAATTACTGGAGAATTCTGTATGTTTGTTACTGAAAGATTACGATAACAATATAAAAATGACAAATATTCAAAGAATGATGAGGAAATAAAAGAAACAGCAGTTCTACTTCAGCAGTAAAGACAGCAGAAGAAACTCATGGATTGTATTTTGTAAAATGCAGAAGTTTTGTGAGCTAGGTATCCCAGATCTTTTTCACAAACCGAAGATAAGTTTGTACCCCTAAAAGGCAGCTCATCTAATCCCAAGGTAAATGTATACTATAGGCAAGAGAAACCAAAGACTGTCTGTTGTGCATCTCTTTTTTGACCTCAACGGGTCTAGAGGAGGATTAACTCAGATTTACAGAAATATATACTGTTAATGCACCAGAGAACATTTTGTTGAGTTTTACAGCTTATTTTTGCAGAATCTCTACCTAAAAATTGGGGGCACTTGCTAAATTTAAGTGAAAAATGATGAATCTCATACTGCTTTTCTAGGAAATGAAACGGAGTTTCTCCATTCTGCTGATTTGTAAGTCCTTTAAGACTGAGCATTTCTTAACTCTGCAGGGAAGCATGAAACATCGGTATCTTTTTTTTTTCTTTTTTTTTCCTGCTATTAAACAAAAGCACAAAGGTCACATAGGAAGTCTGAAATAAGTTTGCAAAATTACCTAAACTTGTCTCAACCATTCACCTAACACAAAACTCTTAACAGAGAAGAAAAAAGTTAATCCAGTAAAACTGTGAGAATTGCACTTGGATGAATGTACCAAGAAGGTTCCATAATGTAATATAGGCTTTCTCTTACTAACAATAACTCATAACGAAATCACATACAAAAACTAGACAAGATTAAATGGTCTGTCAGCAGTAATCATCCCTCTAGGCACAGAGCATGAGTTTCTACTTCATTGGCCTTCTGCAATTTGCCTTCCTCTAGCAGAAATGACATCACATTAAAGCTATGTAAACTATTCTGAAAATCTAAATCTAACCTCATTATAAACATGAGCACCTCTCTTTTAGTATCACCCATCTTGTTCAGTATTTCATAATACAATTTCAACGTTAACAACCTGGAGCTTTCTTCATCCATGTTTTATACTGATTTAACCTAAATTGTTCCTGTTATCTCATTATACATGCTCTATACTCACTGCTTTACAAAAGTTCAGTGTTAAACATATGATTTGCAGGGCTAAAAGCAGCTAATGACAAGATCTGTGTGGAAGAGGAAATTACAATCTTTGTGATTAAAGATTTATACAGGCAGAGGAACACAGTCACAGCTATAAAAAAGATAAACGCAAAATGTAGTTCAGGATCTTACATTGCATTTAGTTCATAACCTATGAATGAACTTTTATCTCCACCCACAATACTTATTTTTTTCCATCAGCTGCATTCTGGGAAGGTTTGGAGATATCTCCTTTATAATCCGTGAGTGATCAGATTTCTTTCTGAGAGCATAAATGCTTTATTTCTCCAAGGATGTGTGCTATTTATAAAGAGAAAAGGAGTGATGCTATACAGATATTTTCTGACATAATTTTCTCCTCTAGTTTCCTTTCAGTAAAACAAAAACAAATACAAAAAACTTCTGCCTTTTATTGAACACCTAGAAAAGGAAATAAAAGTGTATAAAAGTGTAGATCAGTGAATCAAACAAATTGAACTGAGTAGCCACCTAGAAGCTGAGCAAGAACTGTATAATTAGAAAATAGATGGAATAAACAGTGATGAAAAAGAGTCAGAAAAACAATGGGGACCATCATGGATGTCTTCTCTTGTGCTATGTGCCAGAGAACATAGGATGTTCTGTGTTACCTGAAGCTCTGTCACGAAGTGGTGAGCCCTCTGTTCCAATATGGCAAAGCCATGGAAGTGGCAGTCATGACTTAGTTGGAGGTTAATCTCAGCAGAGAAACAG